>NC_091230.1:22085761-22110761 GCF_040958095.1 Procambarus clarkii
TGATGTTGAGACTGCTATCTTTTTTTTCCCCTTCTAATGCTATCTTGTTTTTCGTTGGGATAAACAAGGGGGGGGGGAGGGGGGAGTGGCATTTTAAGAAAAATAATAAGATTTATTTGTCAAATGTTCTCTTTGATATCTTCGAGATATCAAAGAGAACTTTGAGATATCAAAGAGTCAAATGATATCTTTGTTCTCCGTCACAGGCATTACAGTCACGGAGAACAAAGATATCATACTCAGCCAGAGGTCAGAATGAAGGGGGCGCTGACCCCTTACCTTTACGAGACGGTAGGGAGGTAGAGACCCCCTTACATATATATATACTGGCTGCCTGTCCCCCCGACACAATGAATTATAAGGTTGGATTGAAACGGCTGATAAGGAGAGAGTAAATGTACTTGTTTGTAATAGTGATGTCAATGTCACACGAATATCACTGTACGCAACACCTTGCGAAACCTGTACATCTTTCCGTAGTCACGGCGGCTCTGTTGATATTTATTTAGACATTTTTCTTGCTTGGAAACTTCACAACCCGAGGTTGTTATTGTTATAAATAACCTCTTGTGTGCTTTGGGGTTCATGAACCACCATGGTGGAGGGAAGATGATGCACAGGTTTCGTAAATGGTTGATGAATGCAAGGGTGTTATTGTTATTATTTATCGCCTTGACCTGTGGCTTACTGCTACCGTATTGAGCAAGGGGGTGGATGCCCCCTAACCCCCCCCCCCTGCATGGGGTTGATGCCCCCCCTCCCCCACGAGGGGTTGATGCCCCCCCTCTCCCCCCACAAGGGGTTGATGCCCCCTAACCCCCCCCTGCATGGGGGTTGATCCCCCCCCTCTCCCCCCCCACAAGGGGTTGATGCCCCCCCCCCCTCTCCCCCAGCAAGGGGGGTTAATAGAACTAATTCAACTATTCCCAAACCACCATTTGCTGTATGTTATTTTAACCTTTGCTTCTCAGAAGGAAATGTCCATGTAGCACGGGCTATGGCGAGCCCGTAAAAAAGGCCCTGTGTTATTAACGGTTATTTGTACAGCTTGTGGTTTGGGTTGGGTCGGGTGGCAGCGCCTGGGTCCCGGCATCTTGGGCACCTGCGACCTTCGATAGCCTTTTGTTGCGGAATTGTAATAGCTGTGACAGGTTGGAATTTGACCTTTCACAATGACAGGGTTTTGTCTCCTGGCATTTTATAATTTGTTTTTGTTTGACGCATTGTTTAAATAAGGTTTCCTTGTTGTTTTTGTCTTGTTTGTTTAAAACGACATTAAAAAATTACCTCGTAGTTTATATATATATATATATATATATATATATATATATATATATATATATATATATATATATATATATATATATATATATATATATTAGTGTATAGAAAGGTGAAGTGTATAGAAAGGATAGGGTCAAGTTACATAGTCACAGCACCGCTCCTGTGCCAGGTAAGTCCACTACGGGCTCACCATAGCCCGTGCTACTTGCAACTTTTGGTTCCGAGAAGATGAATCTAAAAAAAAAAAAGACAGGTTAAGTATGGCGTCACATGGGGCCAACAGGTCATCTGTAGTGACTTTATAATTTTGTGTGTTCCTATGATGGGTGGAGCAGTGTGTGGGGTCATCCTTCAAGACCAAGGAAGATGCCTTGGTCTTGAGTTAGACTGGACCCGAGTATGAGGTAGATGATAATAGTTGGTTGATATTGTTTGATGTGTAGTGGATGTCTGTGGATGATATCCATGTTGTTGCTTAGGATATCTCTGGCGATGATATCCATGTTGTTGCTCATGATATCTCTGGCGATGATATCCATGTTATTGCTCATGATATCTCTGGCGATGATATCCATGTTGTTGCTCATGATATCTCTGTCGATGATATCCATGTTGTTGCTCATGATATCTCTGGCGATGATATCCATGTTGTTGCTCATGATATCTCTGGCGATGATATAATAATGCATTGAAATGATATGTTCCTTGATGGGACCTTATTGTGTGTGCATTGTCAGGTGTCTTGGAATATTGTTGTCTTGCCTATATATTGAGATTTATTGGGCTGACAGACCCCCAAGTGGGTATATAAAGACATAGATGACATTTGTCTCTTTCATGGGAGTGTGTTTGGTATTGAGAGAGTTATTCTTGGGCAAGTTGGTGGTCTTCTTCCTCTTGTAGTAAATTGGCATCTCTTATCTTGTGGGTGGTGTTGGTCGGGTCCCGGTTCTATCAGTAATGTCTTTTGAAAAAAATATCCTTTTGAAAAAAAAAAATGAAAAAATCCTCCATTTTGTGGGCCGTGGAAAAAAAGTTTTTGTGAAATAAGATAATATGTGAAACAGTATAGTGTCGGGCATTTCCTCAGAGATAGCATAACAGATCACCTTCTTCATAATGATATCTTTTATACGTGGTTAGATATCCATTATTGACTAGTGCCTTCATTACTCTAGAGCTGTGTGTGTGAGGGCACGATTGACCTAGACCTCGACAACACTCCGCTGTCCGAACACTCACTACTTATATGAATCAAGACACATTCCTATATTGGTTTCCTTAGCGTAGACTGCTATATGCAAGCTACCACTCCTATACCCCAGACTGTTACGTCTTGGAAAGACAGCTTGCTTTCTCTCTTCGACCGGAACATTGCTCGAATGCATCCTTTAGCTCTTACAAGCACTCTGATGTCTGGTGCCTGCAGGAATATCTCTCCGACTTACCGACAGTAGACATCAGGTTTTAGGCCCATGTCAAGAACATTAATTGATGTTTTAAAGTGATGTTCATGTGAGATATTAATAAGATCTTTGTTGTTTTAAAGTGATGTTCGTGTGAGATATTAATAAGATCTTTGTTGTTTTAAAGTGATGTTCGTGTGAGATATTAATAAGATCTTTGTTGTTTTAAAGTGATGTTCATGTGAGATATTAATAAGATCTTTGTTGTTTTAAAGTGATGTTCATGTGAGATATTAATAAGATCTTTGTTGTTTTAAAGTGATGTTCGTGTGAGATATTAATAAGATCTTTGTTGTTTTAAAGTGATGTTCATGTGAGATATTAATAAGATCTTTGTTGTTTTAAAGTGATGTTCGTGTGAGATATTAATAAGATCTTTGTTGTTTTAAAGTGATGTTCGTGTGATATATTGACAGTGGGGAGTTTACTGATATTTTAAAGTTATTTGTTGTTTAAATAAATATTATATACATATTGTGTTGTGCTTTGTTCACCTCGTTAACTGCATGTTTAATTAAAATGACTTTTGTTGTAATTTCATAAAAAAATTCTTGTGTCGTTTGAGTTGCCTGTTGTGTGTGGCATTGTGTCAAATGATTGTGGTTTTACCTTTACGTATTTTACAAGTCACGAGGATAAATTGTGGTGTTAGCCTTAAAATTCACAATTTAAATTTATTAGACAAATGGCTATTCAATGTCTATTTTTTGCCTTATACAGAATGTTGTGTTCAATATCCTTAAATTTTCATGCATTCTGAAGCTTGCTGTTAGGCTTATGATTGATTTAAATAATTTATTTTTATATTTTTTTTAAATTTTTAAACTAGTTCAAGTTCATGATTATTTGTTGTTATTTGTAAACTTCTGGGGATATTTACGAGTGGAATTTTTTGTTGTCTCTTTGCAATTTTTATTTTTTGTTTTAAAAATCAAATAAAATTTGATTTTAAAATTTAGAAATTAAAATTTAAAATTTAAAAATTTAAATTTAAAATTTAAAAATTTAAATTTAAAATTTAAAAATTACAATTTAAAAAATAAATTTTAAAATTTACAATTTAAAAATTAAAATTTAAAATTTAAAAAATAAAATTTAAAAAATAAAATTTAAAATTTAAAATTTAAAAATTAAAATTTAAAAATTAAAATTTAAAATGGTTTAACAACTTTAAATTAAAAAAAAACAATAATTTTTTTTATCATGTGGTGTTTCTCTTGCTTACAGAGCTCCCGCGAGGTCCACCTCAGAGCATTGAGTGAACTACAGTCGGCCGCCTCGCGCCTCCCCCATCCAGGTGAGTTACCCCTCGCGGCTGTCAGATTCTTCGTTTTTTATGTAATAAGATTGAGGGGGTACTCGGCTGTGTCCGGGTCCACCCCTCAAAGTTGTTGCATTTAAGTGTTGGGATCCTCAGAATTTTTCACCGCTCCTGTGCCAGGTAAGTCCACTACGGGCTCACCATAGCCCGTGCTGCTTTGGAACTTTTGTTCTAAGTTAACATGCATATTTTAACATGCATAACTAAATAAACATGCATATTTTAACATGCATAACTAAATAAACATGCATATTTTAACATGCATAACTAAATAAACATGCATATTTTAACATGCATAACTAAATAAACATGCATATTTTAACATGCATAACTAAATAAACATGCATATTTTAACATGCATAACTAAATAAACATGCATATTTTAATGCCAGTATCTAAATTCTGAGATATTATGACGAGACTATGAATGTCTATGGGCTTAGTGGCTACCATTTCATCTGTGGATGTATTTATTATTTGTATGTACTATTTGTGTCTGCAGAATCGAGCTATTAGCTCTTGGACCCCGCCTCTCTAACGAATCTTTTCCTCAATTATATCTACTACATATATTTCTCTTATACATACGCACACGCCCCCGGGAAGCAGCTCGTAGCAGCTGTCTAACTCCCAGGTACCTATTTACTGCTAGGTGAACAAGGGCATCAGGGTGAAAGTAACTCTGCCCATTTGTTTCCGCATCCGCCGGGAAGCGAACCCAAGCCCTTTTAGGATTATGATCCCCCAAACGCTCTCCACTCAGCCGCGAGTGAACTATGGATGTGCTGGTGTACACAGGGCACATGTGCAGGTACGGCTGCGTGTGCGTGTGTGTGGATGTGCTGGTGTACACAGGGCACATGTGCACGTACGGCTGCGTGTGCGTGTGTGTGTGGATGTGCTGGTGTACGCAGGGTACATGTGCACGTACGGCTGCGTGTGCGTGTGTGTGTGGATGTGCTGGTGTACGCAGGGTACATGTGCACGTACGGCTGCGTGTGCGTGTGTGTGTGGATGTGCTGGTGTACGCAGGGCACATGTGCACGTACGGCTGCGTGTGCGTGTGTGTGTGGATGTGCTGGTGTACGCAGGGTACATGTGCACGTACGGCTGCGTGTGCGTGTGTGTGTGGATGTGCTGGTGTACACAGGGTACATGTGCACGTACGGCTGCGTGTGCGTGTGTGTGGATGTGCTGGTGTACACAGAGGTGCACATGAGGGCGACGCCATGTTGGGTGTGAGTACATACGACATGTTGGGTACAAACCCAGATATATGACCCAAACATCTCGTGTCGCGGGAATGGAACCAGAGACCAGGGAAAAGGAGGTCGCTGCTCGCCACTCCCCTTTCCCCTCCGCCCCCACCCTTTGCCCCCTGCGTGTGCGCGCGAGTGTGTGTGTGTCCGGGAATGATATCCAGCCCCATCCTAGCATAATATACACTCGAATACGCACTTAAAGTTTCTGCCTGAGCGCTGGCGTCGCTCTGGCGCGAGCAGAATGGAGAAGTATACGGTGAATATTATGATAGAAAACGGATGTAGTCCTTGAAGCTCTAACTGCTTGAAACTGCTGATAATTACCGCTGTTTGTGTATTTAGTCATTATTAGAAATAATTATACGTTAAAATATATATGTGAGAATTGTTTAGTCGTATTATTCACATGGTGTAAGTATCAATCTAATACAGACGGGCTTTGTATTCAGTAGGTCACATTGACGCGTGACTGAAAGCGCGGGAAAATCCATTTCGAATCCTAAGGGCGCCGGCCCGACTCCCCCACACACTCACTAGTGTATTTTTGCACTTGTTGATATATTTTATGGTGTTAATTGATGGCTTGCGTGTTATTTTATACTGGCGGAAGAGTGGGGAGGTGTTTTGAGGGGATATGAGAGAGGGGGAAGTGAGCGCGGGAATCAATACTCCGCGGCCTTGGTCATGACCTCATCCTTGGCCGTGATGGTGGCCCGGGCGAGGCCATTATGGTCGTCCAAGGTCCACATGGGAGGGGGGACACGTGTGTGGATTATGAGGCACGTGGGAGGGGGACACATGGGTGGGTTATGAGGGGAAGTATAGGAGGAAGGGGCGTGGAATATGAGCAGTGTGGATAATGAGTCATTGTGGACGCTATTGTCGTAGTAGTTACTGGATGTGTTGCGCGCGCATAGGAGATTAATGGGACGGTCCACAGTCCATGGGACAGTCCATGGGACAGTCCATGGGACAGTCCATGGGGACAGTCTAATGACAGTCCATGGGGACAGTCCAATGACAGTCCATGGGACAGTCCAATGACAGTCCATGGGACAGTCCAATGACAGTCCATGGGGGACAGTCCAATGACGACTAGTGATATATATTAATAGGATAACATCAATGCGCTCTACACAAACATGTCGGAACATCATTCAGACACCTAAATAAGAAGGCGCCCGTGAGACACAGTATACCGCCAAATCTTGGAGCCCTCATTAAGAATATTACAAGAACTAAAACTCGAAAAGGTTTAGAAGTTTGCAACGAGGTTCGTCCCAGAATTGCCAGGGATGGGTTATGAAGAACGATTGAAAGAACTAGACCTGACGTCGCTAGAGTAATAAGAGAGAGTATAGACGATAGACTAAAAAATGCCAAGGGAGAGTGATAGAGTGGAAAAAGAGACATTCACAATGAACCCCGATAGAACACAGGGGGCACAGATGGAAGCTTGGGACTCAGATGAGACATAGAGATATCTGAACATTTTCTTTTATCGTAACAATAGTGGGGAAATGGAATGAACTGAATGAACAGATTGTTTAAGTAAACTCCATTCATAATTTCAAGAGTAGATATGATAGAGGAATAAGGCAGGAGTCATTGCATTAGACAACCAGCTGCTAGACAGGGGGGTCCAAGAACTAAAGCTCGTTCCTCAAAGCAGAAATAGGTGGGTACACACACACACACACATTGGAAATACTCGTACCTTGTACGGGTGGTCAACAAATGGAATGCATTTAAAGAAGTTATAGAAGCCTCCATCCACTACTTTAAGGGCAGATGCGACAAAGAATTAGAACGTCGGAATAGTTAAATTATAACTTTTCAAATACAAAAATGTTTTGTGAGGGAACCTAGGGGGGTTATAGACCTCACTCTCCGTAGTCAATGATCCTTCTGAAGATGTATTAATATACGAAAGTACTTAAGGAAGTTCCTGTTTCAATTTTCCTCCGTGGTCTGACACTGTCACAGTTTTCATCACGTGTTTATTTTCGTGATTTACACACTCAATGATAGGCTTGTAGTGAGAGGAAAGTCCCCCCAACACCCCTCTCCACCTACTCAGAATGTTTGGTAATATGTTTATTGTTTGTGATGTGTGTCTATGTACGTATTAACACGTTGTACTGAACGGGGTGAGAATAGCTTGAGCTACCTCATCCCTTTGTGTGTATTTTACATCAATAAACTTATTTCAATTTCAATTTCTCCACCTTGGCCTACAACTGAGCTACCGTCCTCACCTCAATGCCCTACTCTCACCAACCTTGGCCATGACCTGATCTTGGCGCGGGGCCAAATGACCAGGGAGGGAATACGGAACCCATTAACAAGTGAAAACCACAGCAAAGTAACAGGAAACAGGATAGAGATCACATACAGATAAAGCGAAGAGAGAGAAACAAACAGAGATCAAAGAACGAGCCACTCAACTAGCCTAGTCAGTTTTGCAACCCTAAATAGATTTCCTGATTTTTTTTGGCGGGAGCGGGTTTGTCATGGCGCAATCCTGCCAGAGGTTGACGGTGTTAGGCTGTCTGTAGCCTCCTTCCTTATGTAGGTCTCGGGCGAATGGTCCCCCATCTTGTGTGCCTTAGGAGGTGCCTCCATATATATATACACTCCGTGACGTCTTCCTCCATATATACATGTTCATGACATCCTCCGTATTTACACGCTATGATATCTTCCTCCGTATTTACACGCCATGATATCTTCCTCCGTATTTACACTCCATGATATCTTCCTCCGTATTTACACTCCATTTACCGCATTTCATATCCATAGCTAATGCAAACCTTCATTCACTACATTAATGAAAACGTATCAAGAGAAACAAAGGTTATATTTGAGGAGAAAAACAGGGATATTAAACACAGGTGTAATAAAAAAGGGGCAATAATAACACCTGTAAAAAAAAGGGGGCAATGCGGACATGTGTAGTAGAGAAAAAAGGGCAAAAGTGGCAGCTGTAAAAGAAGAGGTTGAAAAACAGCTGTAACAAGGAAGAGCATTAAAAACAGCTGTAACAAGGAAGAGCATTAAAAACAGCTGTAACAAGGAAGAGCATTAAAAACAGCTGTAACAAGGAAGAGCATTAAAAACAGCTGTAACAAGGAAGAGCATTGAAAACAGCTGTAACAAGGAAGAGCATTAAAAACAGCTGTAACAAAGAAGAGCATTAAAAACAGCTGTAACAAAGAAGAGCATTAAAAACAGCTGTAACAAGGAAGAGCATTAAAAACAGCTGTAAAAAGAAGAGCATTAAAAACAGCTGTAACAAGGAAGAGCATTAAAAACAGCTGTAACAAAGAAGAGCATTAAAAACAGCTGTAACAAAGAAGAGCATTAAAAACAGCTGTAACAAAGAAGAGCATTAAAAACAGCTGTAACAAAGAAGAGCATTAAAAACAGCTGTAACAAAGAAGAGCATTAAAAACAGCTGTAACAAAGAAGAGCATTAAAAACAGCTGTAACAAAGAAGAGCATTAAAAACAGCTGTAACAAAGAAGAGCATTAAAAACAGCTGTAACAAAGAAGAGCATTAAAAACAGCTGTAACAAAGAAGAGCATTAAAAACAGCTGTAACAAGGAAGAGCATTAAAAACAGCTGTAACAAAGAAGAGCATTAAAAACAGCTGTAACAAGGAAGAGCATTAAAAACAGCTGTAACAAAGAAGAGCATTAAAAACAGCTGTAACAAAGAAGAGCATTAAAAACAGCTGTAACAAAGAAGAGCATTAAAAACAGCTGTAACAAAGAAGAGCATTAAAAACAGCTGTAACAAAGAAGAGCATTAAAAACAGCTGTAACAAAGAAGAGCATTAAAAACAGCTGTAACAAAGAAGAGCATTAAAAACAGCTGTAACAAAGAAGAGCATTAAAAACAGCTGTAACAAAGAAGAGCATTAAAAACAGCTGTAACAAAGAAGAGCATTAAAAACAGCTGTAACAAAGAAGAGCATTAAAAACAGCTGTAACAAAGAAGAGCATTAAAAACAGCTGTAATAAAAGAAAATATAAAAAACACATAAAAAGCATTAGTATGAAAAGTCGCAATAAGAACAGCTGTAATATAGATAGGAAATAAGGACTGGTGTAGCAGGGAAAGAAGGAATAGCAACACCTGTTCCATAAACAGGAAAACCTGTTCCATAAACAGGAACACCTGTTCCATAAACAGGAACACCTGTTCCATAAACAGGAACACCTGTTCCATAAACAGGAACACCTGTTCCATAAACAGGAACACCTGTTCCATAAACAGGAACACCTGTTCCATAAACAGGAACACCTGTTCCATAAACAGGAAAACCTGTTCCATAAACAGGAACACCTGTTCCATAAACAGGAACAGTAAGAGAACAAACAGAAAAAGATAGAAAATCAGACACAAATAACTGAAAAGGGAAAGAAACGCATCTAGCAGAAGAGAAATGTGAAAAAGTGAAGTTACTGAAGTTTAGAAAAGTTAGATAAAATCGATAAGGATTATAAAGATGAAGAGAAGTCCCAGAAAAGAAAAAATAAATAATTCTTTCAGTGGACGAAAATATAGTTCTCAAATATTTTTTTTATTTTTTTTTGTGAGGTTGTGGCAAGGGAGAATTAAATTTGACGAGTGGAAAATAGTTTGAAATGGCCAAGAATAGCATTCGAGGTGAGTGACAGTCGTGTGAAGGTTGAGATGAAAGAAAACGGAAGAAAATTTTGTATTGTTGAAAATTTTATTTGAGGTGAATGGACAGTAGAGTTAATGGGAAAGTTTAGTTCCAGGAGAGTCATATTTGAGGTATTCGGTAAATCTCAAAGTTTAGGGTTAGTCAAGTTCCAGGTTAACTCACAGTAATATGTTCTAAAGTTAAGGAATAGTGAACATGAAAGGGGGAAGCGAAAATAAACGTCGTGAAATCTAAATTATGAAGAAAGGAAACGACTACATATTTAACAGCTCAGCTCACCAGGAGCCTCAATAATAGTTCCTGAGCTTTTGAACTTGTATATAAATAGTTCAGTTTTCCCCCATGATATCATATATATAAATAGTTCAGTTTCCCCCCCTTATATCATATATATAAATAGTTCAGTTTCCCCATTATATCATATATATAAATAGTTCAGTTTCCCCCATTATATCATATATATAAATAGTTCAGTTTCCCCCTTATATCATATATATAAATAGTTCAGTTTCCCCCCATGATATCAGGCACTCACGGTAGCAAATATAAAGCCAAAGCTGTATCCTCCTGCAGTCTTGTAATGGAAAAAACATGTAATTGTTTAAAGTTGGTTGCGAAGAATGTCCCACCCAAAGTCTCCTCCATTTATATTTAATTTCTAAAAATGATTTGAAGTTTTATTTTACGAAACCGTTTGTTCGGACACCGGTGAACGAAATTAAAAAAAACTGTAGATATTCCCTATTTGACCCTAGGAAGGTCACACACACACACACACACACACACACACACACACACACACACACACACACACACACACACACACACACACACACTACGTCGGGCTCCAGCTCTTGGTCCCTGAGTTTAACAGGAACTCTTCATGTTCAACAATTAATTTCGAAACTGTACGTCGAGTGTGGACTTGACAAGGGGGGGAGGGTGGGGGGGGGGTCCTAACGACCATCAGGATGATTGCCGTCTTGACCCAGGTCAAGTACGCTCTTAACGACCAGGTTTGTGGTCATTCCTTCCCCCTCTCCTGCTCTTAATGTGTGTGTGTAGTAAGACATCAATATTTGGTCAATATGGTTGGACCACTGCGTCATTGGCCTAACCAATAGATACCTAGTCATTAGTTTGGCATAGTTTATGTATGGTGCGCATGCTCCCATGGTGTAAGGTGGCTCCCATGGTGTAAGGTGGCTCCCATGGTGTGAGGTGGCTCCCATGGTGTGAGGTGGCTCCCATGGTGTGAGGTGGCTCCCATGGTGTAAGGTGGCTCCCATGGTGTGAGGTGGCTCCCATGGTGTGAGGTGGCTCCCATGGTGTAAGGTGGCTCCCATGGTGTGAGGTGGCTCCCATGGTGTGAGGTGGCTCCCATGGTGTGAAGTGGCTCCCATGGTGTGAAGTGGCTCCCATGGTGTGAGGTGGCTCCCATGGTGTGAGGTGGCTCCCATGGTGTAAGGTGGCTCCCATGGTGTAAGGTGGCTCCCATGGTGTGAGGTGGCTCCCATGGTGTGAAGTGGCTCCCATGGTGTGAAGTGGCTCCCATGGTGTGAGGTGGCTCCCATGGTGTGAGGTGGCTCCCATGGTGTGAGGTGGCTCCCATGGTGTAAGGTGGCTCCCATGGTGTGAGGTGGCTCCCATGGTGTGAGGTGGCTCCCATGGTGTGAGGTGGCTCCCATGGTGTGAGGTGGCTCCCATGGTGTGAGGTGGCTCCCATGGTGTGAGGTGGCTCCCATGGTGTGAGGTGGCTCCCATGGTGTGAGGTGGCTCCCATGGTGTGAGGTGGCTCCCATGGTGTAAGGTGGCTCCCATGGTGTGAGGTGGGGATGGAAAAGTGCTTCCACCCCTTGTTCCTCAGCTAAATTGTCACGACGCTGTTGTCTCTAACTTGTGGAAGAGTGCCGGAGTAACCTGACGTCCGCGGGGAATCAGTGAAGCTAAGGTCGTGACCTTGTCCGTACGACGATGACATCACGACCCCCTCCCAATCCTCTCTCTGACCTTGGCGTCGGCCCGAGCGTGTGGTGGCAGTCTCCAGTTGCAGGCCCATTGATCCTGGCTCTCCCTGGCTCTCCCTGCCTCTCCCTCCCCTCTCCCTCACTCTCACCTCCACCCCCGTCCCTCTCCCACGACTCTCAAGGACATATCCTGGCCCCTCTCGTCCCAGCGCCCTAGTTCGCAGCGCCCTCATGACCCAGTTTGTGTGGGGCCGCCCCGGTTCGCCTCAATATTGAAGGACAGAAATGGCGCAGTCACCCATGTCTAGAATTATCATTTTCTGTAATGTTCTAATTCCGAATTTGTTTTTTTAAATCTTAAATAACTATATAGAATGTAATATCTATATATATATTCGGAAAATAGATTCTGTGAGTGACACACCGCCATAGTGATTATTGGGCAGCGTCACTCATCCTGTGAGTGGACACACCGCCATAGTGACAGTATTGGGCAGCGTCACTCATCCTGTGAGTGAACACACCGCCATAGTGACAGTATTGGGCAGCGCCACTCATCCTGTGAGTGGACACACCGCCATAGTGACAGTATTGGGCAGCGCCACTCATCCTGTGAGTGAACACACCACAATAGTGACAGTATTGGGCAGCGCCACTCATCCTGTGAGTGGACACACCGCCATAGTGACAGTATTGGGCAGCGCCACTCATCCTGTGAGTGGACACACCGCCATAGTGACAGTATTGGGCAGCGCCACTCATCCTGTGAGTGGACACACAGCCATAGTGACAGTATTGGGCAGCGTCACTCATCCTGTGAGTGGACACACCGCCATAGTGACAGTATTGGGCAGCGCCACTCATCCTGTGAGTGGACACACAGCCATAGTGACAGTATTGGGCAGAGCCACTTATCCTGTGAGTGAACACACCGCCATAGTGACAGTATTAGGCAGCGCCACTCATCCTGTGAGTGGACAATTCGAAGATCTTCCTATCTTTAGAACACCTTGTTTGCTTCTCCTGATATATTGTCGATAAGAGCATGCTCTCAGTAGGCCTGTGCTCTCAGTAGGCCTGTGCTCTCAGTAGGCCTGTGCTCTCAGTAGGCCTGTGCTCTCAGTAGGCCTGTGCTCTCAGTAAGCCTGTGCTCTCAGTAGGCCTGTACTCTCAGTAGACCTGTGCTCTCAGTAAGCCTGTGCTCTCAGTAGGCCTGTACTCTCAGTAGGCCTGTGCTCTCAGTAAGCCTGTGCTCTCAGTAGGCCTGTACTCTCAGTAGGCCTGTGCTCTCAGTAGGCCTGTGCTCTCAGTAGGCCTGTGCTCTCAGTAAGCCTGTGCTCTCAGTAGGCCTGTACTCTCAGTAGGCCTGTGCTCTCAGTAGGCCTGTGCTCTCAATAAGCCTGTGCTCTCAATAGGCCTGTGCTCTCAGAAAGCATATGGACCGATGTTGCCCGTGGTCACTATAGAGAGAGAAAGGTCAAATTCGCCGCAGAGATCAATGTCACCAGAGAATGAGGACAAGGTCGCCCCCAGAGTGGCGCAGTTTAGGGGTTAACTGTATTCAGATATATCAAAATGACGTGTTTAGAACTGTGTGAAGTATTCCTGTCCACGGCAGTAATCGTCGCTTGCTGGGGCGTGCTGGGGAAACTCACAGGGTAGTGGGGAAATTGTCCCAGATATTAGTAAAAAAGCAGAGCATCGTCAGTGTGTAGATGTTTTGACACGTGTGTGTGTGTGTGTGTGTGTGTGTGTGTGTGTGTGTGTGTGTGTGTGTGTGTGTGTGTGTGTGTGTGTGTGTGGATAGAGAGGGGTAGGGAATAAGACCCTTCTGTGTTAATGATTGTCTGATCCATCTGATTTTTGTGGTTGGCCGAGTGGGAGCTGGGTGTGGGCGGCTGGGGGTCTGGAACATGGGTGACTGGGGTCTAGAACATGGGTGACTGGGGTCTAGAACATGGGTGACTGGGGTCTAGAACATGGGTGACTGGGGTCTAGAACATGGGTGACTGGGGTCTAGAACATGGGTGACTGGGGTCTAGAACATGGGTGACTGGGGTCTGGAACATGGGTGACTGGGGTCTAGAACATGGGTGACTGGGGTCTGGAACATGGGTGACTGGGGTCTAGAACATGGGTGACTGGGGTCTGGAACATGGGTGACTGGGGTCTAGAACATGGGCGACTGGGGTCTAGAACATGGGCGACTGGGGTCTAGAACATGGGCGACTGGGGTCTAGAACATGGGTGACTGGGGTCTGGAACATGGGTGACTGGGGTCTAGAACATGGGTGACTGGGGTCTAGAACATGGGTGACTGGGGTCTGGAACATGGGTGACTGGGGTCTAGAACGTGGGTGACTGAGGTCTGGAACATGGGCGACTGGGGTCTAGAACATGGGTGACTGGGGTCTAGAACATGGGTGACTGGGGTCTGGAACATGGGTGACTGAGGTCTGGAACATGGGTGACTGGGGTCTGGAACATGGGTGACTGGGGTCTAGAACATGGGTGACTGGGGTCTGGAACATGGGTGACTGGGGTCTAGAACATGGGCGACTGGGGTCTAGAACATGGGCGACTGGGGTCTAGAACATGGGCGACTGGGGTCTAGAACATGGGTGACTGAGGTCTGGAACATGGGTGACTGGGGTCTAGAACATGGGTGACTGGGGTCTGGAACTTGGGTGACTGGGGTCTGGAACATGGGTGACTGGGGTCTAGAACATGGGTGACTGGGGTCTAGAACATGGGTGACTGGGGTCTAGAACATGGGTGACTGGGGAATCTTCGCTATTTGATGATTTGTAGATTTTTTTAGCCAAATTGTATTTCTCTTGGGGATAAATAATTGTTTTGCTCGCGTTGTGTAGTATATTTTGTTGAGGAAATTGCAGCCTCATGTCGCGGGGGTGAAAGTCTACGGAAAAGACGCGCCACATTACACTGTCCCGTAGCAACCCGTTCTCGCACTTGCTTTTAGTCAATATTGGCTTATTTAATAAATGCATATGTGACATACTAATTGATTGTGAATATTTTAGTTTACCTTGAAAAGCTTCATAGAAAACACCGACCTTACCTAACCTTCTTAGTATGTTTAGATAAGCATCTTATTGCTTCATATTTACAATTATTACTTAACCTATCAAGGTTAAGTAATAACTGTAATTGAGGGAGTGGAGTGGAGACGGTGTTAGGTGTTATAAAATGAACATTGTAAACACCGAGTGATGGAGCAAAGTAGAGAGGGAGGAATAATATAATAGATGGAAGGAATGATAATTCCCTTCCCTTCCTTCTACTTATCAGGGGAAAGCGCCGAGCCATTACGACTATATATAGCACTTGGAAGGGGTCAGGATACGGATTTGGGATGGGACGAGGGGAAGGAATGGTGCCCAACCACTTGTGGACGGTCGGGGATTGAACGCCGACCTGCATGATAGAAGACCGTCGCTCTACCGTCCAGCCCAAGTGGTTGGGCTAAGTAGAGGGCAGGCATAATATATAGTAGATGGGGGGGGATATTGTTGAATTATGACAAAGTAGAGGAAAGGAATGATGAAGCAAGAGAGAGGAGGGTTGATAAAGAATAAGTGGAGGGCAAGAATGGTTATCTTGAGATGATTTCAGGGCTTTAGTGTCCCCGCGGCCCGGTCCTCGACCAGGCCTCCACCCCCAGGAAGCAGCCCGTGACAGCTGACTAACACCCAGGTACCTATTTTACTGCTAGGTAACAGGGGCAAAGGGTGAAAGAAACTCTGCCCATTGTTTCTCGCCGGCGCCCGGGATCGACCACGGGACCACAGGATCACAAGAACAGCGTGCTGTCCGCTCGGCCGACCGGCTCCCTTGGTGGAGCAGAGGGAGGTTCCGGGGATCAACTGCCCCGCGACCCGGTCTCCGACCAGGCCTCCCGGTTGGTCATCTGGCCAACCAGTCTGTTGGACGCGGTTACTCGCTGTCTGACGCATGAATCACAGCCTGGTTGATCAGGTACTCTTTAGAGGCGTTTGTCGAGTTTTCTCTTGAACACTGTGAGAGGCTGGCCAGTTATGCCCCTTATGTATGAAGTCTATACAGTCGTAATGGCTTGGTACTTTCCCCTGATAACTCACTCCCCCCCCCCCCCCCCTCTTGTCTGGGGTTCGAACCTGGGTCTTGTCACAGTAATAGACGTGTTAAGCCATTAATGGTTGTTATTTGAACATTAATGATGTACGGGATTGTAACCGCTAACAATCACGAATCGAGTATTTTGTCAATCATTATTTCGCGAAAGAAACAAGTGATTGGGTAGTTTGTCAAGCGCAGTGATATTGTGGCTTATAGTTTCCACCACCAGCGGGTAACACTCGAAAGGTCCCGGGTTCGACTCCCACGGCAGTACGTTTGAAAAACGATATTCCTTTCATTTAATGCCTTTGATCATCTGGCATGAAAAACGTACCCAGAAGTTGGGCAGCTGTTGTAGGGTGCATCTTGGCGGGGAGATCAGTAGTCGTCCTTGGCCCTGGAGGGGGAAGACCTCGATAAGCTTTAAAAATTATAGTTTTAAAGATCAATTTAATATTGTACAAAAGTACTCTGGGTTAGTTAGCTTCGGCCTCCACAATAGAGTAGTTTGCCGTGCTGTGGGCCGGACGTGCTACGTTTTCTGTGATGAGTGAGTCGGCTCATTTGTTTACCTTCGACACCTGGGGCCACATTCACGAAGCACTTACGCAATCACTTACGAACATGTACATCTTTTCTCAATCTTTGGCGGCTTTGTTTCCAATTATTAAACAGTTATAATGAGCTCCGAAGCACCAGGAGGCTGTTTATAACAATAACAACAGTTGATTGGCAAGTTTTCATGCTTGTAAACTGTTTAATAAATGTAACCAAAGCCGTCAAAGATTGAGGAAAGATGTACACGTTCGTAAGTGCTTGCGTAACTGCTTCGTGAATCTGGCCCCAGGCCCTCAGGAGTAGCTTGGTGGGGGAGGAGGGAGGGAAGAATGAGGGAAAGTGAGAGGGGCAGGTGGAAGGGGGTATATAGAGGGAGGAAGTAATGACAGGTGGGTGAGGGAGCAAGAAGGTGAGCGGAGGTATGGAACAGAGAAGCTAGGGTGAGTGTGAAGAGAGAAGCCAATAAGGAACAAGTGTGAATGTTTCTGAAGACTTTCTGTCTTTTTATTTGTTTTTCTAAGTATAGTAACTTCGATTTTTTTTCGGGAGGGGGGAGGGGAAGAGAGAGAGGCAGTCACACTTCACTCTATCCCCTGTCTTTTTTCCCCTCTCCCCCCCCCCCCCCACCTCAGAAATTGTATTTACTATCGTACTGCAGCTGTTGGTTAGATCATCCATCCATCTCTCTCTCTCTCTCTCTCTCTCTCTCTCTCTCTCTCTCTCTCTCTCTCTCTCTCTCTCTCTCTCTCTCTCTCTCTCTCTCTCTCTCTCTCTCTCTCTCTCTCTGTTCCTCTCCATCATCATCATGTAATGTCCTCTACTGCTCACCACCGCTGTCACCATTTCCAATCATGTCCATCTTATATATATATATATATATATATATATATATATATATATATATATATATATATATATATATATATATATAGTATATTCAAGTAAAGTAGATATATATATGTGTACATACAGAAGAATAGGGGTGGTAGGAGAAGATAATATTAGTGTTCAGTGAGAAACCACAAGGTCTCCTCTGAATACTTTTTATTTTCTTCTCCGAGGCTGTGGGTCCCCACATTGGCACCAGAGGTGGTACCCTCACAAACTTTTATATATATATATATATATATATATATATATATATATATATATATATATATATATATATATATATATATATATATATATAAAATGTTTGACCTAAAAGGGGTACCACCTCTGGTGCAAGTGTAGGGACCCATAGCCGCGTAGAAGAAAATAAAGAGTACTCAGAGAAGACCTTGTGGATCCTCACTGAACACTTTGATATTTTCTTCTCCTACCACCCCTATTCTTTTTATATGTGTGTATATATATCTCTTAACTTGTGAATGTTCATAGATAGTATACATGTACACAGGGCCATGTGAATGGTCAAGTTATACCAAAAGGATAATTATATAAGACCACTAATTGGTGTTAATCTCCTTCCATCAGCCTCACTTTTACACTGTACAATTTACTGACATTTTCGTTCTTGTCTCGTGAGGAGGAAGTCAAGGGCATAATATCTTCAGGTTATCTTGAGATGATTTCGGGGCTTTAGAGTCCCCGCGGCCCGGTCCTCGACCAGGCCTCCACCCCCAGGAAGCAGCCCGTGACAGCTGACTAACACCCAGGTACCTATTTTACTGCTAGGTAACAGGGGCATAGGGTGAAAGAAACTCTGCCCATTGTTTCTCGCCGGCGCCTGGGATCGAACCCAGGACCACAGGATCACAAGTCCAGCGTGCTGTCCGCTCGGCCGACCGGCTCCCTCCCATGAACTTAGAACACTTCCTCCTGATAATTACTTGGATTAAATTATGGGTTATCACTTACTGTACTTGTTGATAATTGCAGATTAATTCACGTAGATAATCACTTGTAATACCCACAGTTGTCTGTTGATCTACAAAATGACTTTATTATCCGAGGCTTGTTCCCTTATCCCTAATCGTTTCAGCATCCATTTCTCTCTTCCCCAATGCACTCTCGGGTCCATCTCAGGTTTACCAGCCTTCTCAAATAGCCTCCATCTTCCTCCCATTATTCCTGGATTCTCATCTCCCATATTTACTCTTATCCTTTCTCACCTCTTCCATCTGCCCTTCCCAAGGCGAGCAGCATCCTTGGGGGGGAGGGGGGGGGGGGAGATCAGTCTTGTTATTAGATTGGTTTTCGATCTCCTGATCACCTGAGGCTGTAGTGGTTGGTGTCGGTGGTCGGATGAGGGAAGCACTTCAAGTAGCAGCATCACCAGCATCACTACCAGCATCACCACCACTACCAGCATCACCACCACTACCAGCATCACCACCACTACCAGCATCACCAGCACTACCAGCATCACCACCACTACCAGCATCACCACCACTACCAGCATCACCACCACTACCAGCATCACCACCACTACCAGCATCACCACCACTACCAGCATCACCACCACTACCAGCATCACCACCACTACCACCACCACCACCACTACCAGCATCACCACCACTACCAGCATCACCACCACTACCAGCATCACTACCAGCATCACCAGCATCACCAGCATCACTACCAGCATCACCACCACTACCAGCATCACCACCACTACCAGCATCACCACCACTACCAGCATCACCACCACTACCAGCATCACTACCAGCATCACCAGCATCACCAGCATCACTACCAGCATCACCACCACTACCAGCATCACCACCACTACCAGCATCACCACCACTACCAGCATCACCACCACTACCAGCATCACCACCACTACCAGCATCACCACCACTACCAGCATCACCACCACTACCAGCATCACCACCACTACCAGCATCACCACCACTACCAGCATCACCACCACTACCAGCATCACCACCACTACCAGCATCACCACCACTACCAGCATCACCACCACTACCACCACCACCACTACCAGCATCACCACCACTACCAGCATCACCACCACTACCACTACCACCACCACCACCACTACCACCACCACTACCACCACTACCTCCACCACCACCACCACCAGCATCACCACCACCACCACCACCACCACCACTACCACCACCACCACCACCACCACCATCATCACTAGCATCACCATCACCACCACCACCATCACCACCACTAGCATCACCACCACCACCACCACCACCACCACTACCACCACCACTACCAACACCACCACCACCACCACCACCATCACTAGCATCACCACCACTACCAGCATCACCACCACTACCAGCATCACCACCACTACCAGCATCACCACCACTACCAGCATCACCAGCATCACTACCAGCATCACCACCACTACCAGCATCACCACCACTACCAGCATCACCACCACTACCAGCATCACCACCACTACCAGCATCACCACCACTACCAGCATCACCAGCATCACTACCAGCATCACCAGCATCACCACCACTACCAGCATCACCAGCATCACTACCAGCATCACCACCACTACCAGCATCACCACCACTACCAGCATCACCACCACTACCAGCATCACCACCACTACCAGCATCACCACCACTACCAGCATCACCAGCATCACTACCAGCATCACCAGCATCACTACCAGCATCACCACCACTACCAGCATCACCAGCATCACTACCAGCATCACCAGCATCACCAGCATCACTACCAGCATCACCACCACTACCAGCATCACCACCACTACCAGCATCACCACCACTACCAGCATCACCATCACTACCAGCATCACCACCACTACCAGCATCACTACCAGCATCACCATCACTACCAGCATCACCACCACTACCAGCATCACCACCACTACCAGCATCACCACCACTACCAGCATCACCACCACTACCACCACCACCACCACCACCACCATCATCACTAGCATCACCATCACCACCACCACCATCACCACCACTAGCATCACCACCACCACCACCACCACCACCACTACCACCACCACTACCACCACCACCACCACCACCACCACCACCACCACCACCACCATCACTAGCATCACCACCACCACCAGCACCACCACCACCACCACCACCACCACCACCACCATCACTAGCATCACCACCACCACCACCACCACCACCACCACCACCACCACCACTCTGGTGTTGATATTGAACTAGACACTACAGGTGCAGAGATGTACTGGAGGATTATATTCGTGTCCTGACCAGGGGCCACATTCACGAAAGCAGTTACGCAAGCACTTACGAACTTGTCCATCTTTTCTCAATCTTTGGCGGCTTTGTTTACAATTATTAAACGGTTAATGAGCTCCGAAGCACCAGGAGGCTGTTTATAACAATAACAACAGTTGATTGGCAAGTTTTCATTCTTGTAAACTGTTTAATATATGTAAACAAAGCCGTCAAAGATTGAGGAAAGATGTACACGTTCGTAAGTGCTTGCGTAACTGCTTTCGTGAATCTGGCCCCCTGAGTTGTGACTTGGAGAGAGAGAGAGGAGGTCGGGCGAGCATTATCTTGTCAGTGTAAGGGTTCGAGGCTTCAGCGTTACTGGTAGTACACTGGTACACTTCTGTGTACCGAATAGTGTACTAACCGCTGTAGTGGTACTACTGCTTGTGGTACTGTTGAGCTCGTCGTGGCTCAGTGGGTTGTGCGTGTGCTTAAGGTTGTCCAGAGAAGCGAGTTCGATCCCAAGGCATAAATGCTCAATGTTTTGTCATCTTAGGATAGGTTAAACTAGTTGGGTAGTGGTGGGGAGGGGAGGGGGCTGTGGGGGAGGGGGGCTTTGGGGGAAGGGGGCTCTCTGCCCCCCCCCCCTCCCACAACAGACACTCACCTTTAAGGTTTCCCAGAAATTACTCTCCAAACACGCTTTTGATGACTCTCTCTCTCTCTCTCTCTCTCTCTCTCTCTCTCTCTCTCTCTCTCTCTCTCTCTCTCTCTCTCTCTCTCTCTCTCTCTCTCTCTCTCTCTCTCTCTCTCTCTCTCTCTCTCTCTCTCTCTCTCTCTCTCTCATATATCTTCCTGCCATGTATATTTAGCAGCAGTAGGTAAGGTTGACTGCTTGGATGTAAACAGGACCGCGGGTGGGAGTGCGGGTGGCCCGCCTGTAGGCTTGGGCCAACCAACCCACAGAGTGCAGACACCAGTGTGGGGGGGGGGGGGGGGTTCACACACTGTTTTGTCTCGATTTTCTTTTGCTGCAACACTACGCCTTTAAGTGAACCCATTCACGGATACTCAGAGCCTTGTGTTGACTAGAGATGGCTGTATTGATGAGGTGAGGGAGGGTGGCTTTTGTCTACGGGAGAGAGAGAGAGAGAGAGAGAGAGAGAGAGAGAGAGAGAGAGAGAGAGAGAGAGAGAGAGAGGGAGGGAGGGAGGGAATGGAATTATCAGGGGAAATCGCCGAGCCTTTACGACTATAAAGGACTGGGAAGGGGTCAGGATAAGGATTTGGGATGGGACGGGGGTTGAGGAATGGTGCCCAACCACTTGGACGGTCGGGGATTGAACGCCGACCTGCATGTAGCGAGACCGTCGCTCTATCGTCCAGCCCAAGTGGTTGAGAGAGAGAGAGAGAGAGAGAGAGAGAGAGAGAGAGAGAGAGAGAGAGAGAGAGAGAGAGAGAGAGAGAGAGAGAGAGAGAGACATTTCATCTGACCGGGAATTCCTTTATCTCACTAATGTTGACATCTTGACTCAATTAAATGGCGACTGAGTCTGTATTAATTAAACAGTTTACAAGCACTACGAGGTTGTTTATAACCATAACAACCTTGCGGTTGTTAAGTTTCGACGCTCATAAAGTGTTCAATTAAGGAGAACAACGCCGGCGTGACAGGAAAGATGCACAGGTTTCGCAAGGGGGTTGCTCGAATGCTTGGCGATTTCCGCCGTTAATATAATACTACTTTGGTCTTTATTCTGGTGTTGGGCCTAAGGCCTAATATCGTACTCCTGAGGGTCACTAAGGTCGCTACAACACCCTATACTGACCAGTCTACATCAGTATACAAGTCTACATCAGTCAAGTATACAATAGTCCAAGACTTAATACACTTAGTGTATGTTTACAGAGAAGCGAAATACACCGCTTGGTATATATATATATATATATATATATATATATATATATATATATATATATATATATATATATATATATATATATATATATATATATAATATAGCCAGCAGCGTGTACGAAGCCTATCTATCTTATCGAGGCCGAGGCATGGAAAATCGTCCGTATTATGGTGTTTTAATTTTGTGTCTAATGCGTCGTAATTTTTAACGGAGGAGGGGGTCGATTCCGCTGAGAATGCGACGCATGTCGGGAGGAGGAGGTGGTGTCTCCCAGGTCAGGTCAGTGTGGGGGGCGGGGCGGAATTAACAAGCAGTTCGAGGAAGGGGAATAGTGTTGTTCCTTTTCTTGGAAGTGTGTGGTTACGGTCCTCCTGTGAACGCGGCGATATCAGTCTCCTTCGGTCCTCCTGTGAACGCGGCGATATCAGTCTCCTTCGGTCCTCCTGTCAACGCGGCGATATCAGTCTCCTGCGGTCCTCCTGTGAACGCGGCGATATCAGTCTCCTGCGGTCCTCCTGTGAACGCGGCGATATCAGTCTCCTGCGGTCCTCCTGTGAACGCGGCGATATCAGTCTCCTGCGGTCCTCCTGTGAACGCGGCGATATCAGTCTCCTGCGGTCCTCCTGTGAACGCGGCGATATCAGTCTCCTTCGGTCCTCCTGTCAACGCGGCGATATCAGTCTCCTGCGGTCCTCCTGTGAACGCGGCGATATCAGTCTCCTTCGGTCCTCCTGTGAACGCGGCGATATCAGTCTCCTTCGGTCCTCCTGTGAACGCGGCGATATCAGTCTCCTTCGGTCCTCCTGTCAACGCGGCGATATCAGTCTCCTTCGGTCCTCCTGTGAACGCGGCGATATCAGTCTCCTTCGGTCCTCCTGTCAACGCGGCGATATCAGTCACCTTCGAGCGTTTGTCTTTAGTAACTAGTTGAGCCGAGCTCTGGTACTGCGGCCAGGCTCATAATACTGATTGATTGATAAAGATTAAGCCACCCAAAAGGTGGCACGGGCATGAATAGCCCGTAAGTGGTGGCCCATTTGAGCCATTACCAGTATCAATAGATGATACTGGAGATCTGTGAAGGTGCGACTGCACCCTGCGTGACGGGAGATGTCTCACGACATAATACTGCTATACTGTTTCTGATATATGTGTGAATGACCTCTCAGAGAGGAATAGACGTTCCTGTCAATGTCTGCTGATGATTCAAACATTATGAGGAGGATTAAGACGGAGTTTGATAGTATGAGGCTACAAGATGTGCTAGACAGACTGAAGGAATGGTCAAACAAATGGCTACTCAAGTTCAACTCGAATAAGTGTAAGGTAATGAAACTAAGGGGAGGAAATAGGAGGCCAGACACTGAATACCGAATGGGAGATGATGTTCTTCACGAAACGAGCAGAGAGAAAGATTAAGGAGTTGATATCAAGCCAAACCTGTCTCCTGAAGCCCACATCAAATGAATAACATCGGCGGCGTATGCGAGGCTGGCTAACATCAGAACTACCTTCAGAAACCTGTGTAAGGAATTTTTCAGAACCTTGTACACCACATATGTAAGACCAATCCTGGAGTATGCAGCCCCAGCATGGAACCCTTACCTTGTCAAGCACAAGGCGAAGCTGGAAAAAAGTTCAGAGGTATGCCACTAGACTAGTCCCAGAACTAAGAGGCATGAATTACGGGAAAAGGCTGAGGGAACTGCACCTCACGTCGCTGGAAGACAGAAGAACTCGGGGAGTCATGATCACCACATACAAAATTCTCAGGGGAATTGACAGGGTAGACAAGGATGGATTATTTAACACGGGTGGCACACGCACAAGGGGACACAGGTGGAAGCTGAGTACCCAAATGAGCCACAGAGACATTATAAAGATGTTTTTCAGTGTCAGAGTAGTTAGTAAATGGAATGCACTAGGAAGTGATGTGGTGGAGGCTGACTCTATACACAGTTTCATAGATAGATATGATAGAGTTCGAGAAGCTCATGAATCTGTACATCAGTAGATTGACGGTTGAGAGTCTAAAGAGCCAGAGCTCAACCAACGCAAGTACAACTAGGTGAGTACAGCTAGACGAGTTCACGCGCGAGCCAGCGATTGTTAGTGTTATTCACGACTCTCATCTGAGTATCAGTACTCATATATTATGTTGTTATGAGTCCCGAGGTAACTCATCCTTATGGTGGTGGTTGTGAGGGGATGGTGGTGGTGGTGGTTGTGAGG
>NC_091230.1:22115761-22118261 GCF_040958095.1 Procambarus clarkii
CTATGTAGTAATTTTGGTTGCTTTTTCGCTTTGACTGCAATATCGTTCTCATAATTTCTTTCCGACACTCGTCTTATGTTAATGTAATCATTCCTAGCTCTGTTACATCTAATCCTGTTGTCCTCTGTCCTTTGCCTTCTGTACTTCCTCCACTCCCTCCTGCTTCTCACCTTTGCTTCCTGACACTGTCTATTAAACCATGGGTTATTATATTCCCTCCTGCTTTTTTCCTTTATTGTTGGAATAAATCTATCTTCAGCCTCCTTGCATTTCAATATGACTTGGTTCATCATACCTTGCACTGTTTTTCCTCTAAGTTCTTCCTCCCACTGCACTTCTCCCAGGTAGTCCCTTATCCTTCTGTAGTCCCCTTTTCTGTAATCAAGTCTCCTTTCCCGGACCTCTTGTCCTTTGGTCACAATTTTAAGCTCCATCATGTAGTCAAAGGCTAGGACACAATGGTCACTAGCTCCTAGTGGTATTTCATGTTCCAACTGCTCGATGTCTTCTACATTCTGAGTGATAATGAGATCTAATAGGCTGGGCGTATCCCCTCCTCTTTCCCTAGTATCTTCTTTCACATGCTGTGTTAGGAAATTCCTGTCAATAACGTCTACCAGCTTCGCTCCCCAGGTCTCCTCCCCGCCATGGGGATTCCTCGTTTCCCAATCTATCTCTCCGTGATTTAGGTCCCCCATGACCAGCAGCTTCGCTCTCATTCTATGCGCTAAAGTTGCTGCCCTCTGCAGTTCATCCATACATGTCTTGTTGCTGTCCTCGTACTCCTGCCTGGGCCTTCTACTGTTTGGTGGGGGATTGTAGAGTATCAAGATTACAATCTTCTTCCCATCCACTGTCAGAGTTCCATGTATGAAGCTTGTGCTTTCATTGGTACCCGGATTTTCCAGCTCATCAAACTTCCATTTCCGCTTTATTAGTAGTGCCACTCCTCCTCCCTGTCTCTGTGTCCTTTCTTTTCTTATCACCTGGTACCCCTCTGGAAAGATTGCATCCGAGATCATGCCATTTATTTTAGTTTCCACTATTGCCACTATGTCTGGGTCTGCCTCACTAACTCTTTCTTTTATCTCTTCTGCTTTATTGGCTACCCCATCAGCATTGGTGTACCAAACCTTGAGACTCTTCTTGGAAACTCGGGTGTCAGAGTTCCCCCTTTCACCAGGGGTCTGGGGGGAACTGGGGGGTGTCTGGGGGGCAAGTGGGGGTTGTGGGGGTGAGTGGGGGGGTGCTAGGGGGGTGCCTGGGAGTGCCTGGTAGGCGAATGGGGTCTGGGCATCTAGGGGGGTAGGAAGGGCATAATGGGTCTGAAAGTTAGGGGTCTGAATAGCATAGGGGGGTTGAGAAATAGAGTGAGACTGAGAGTCAGATAGAGGTTGAGAGGTTGGGGGGAAGAGGGCTACTGAGGGTGGAGAGTTGAGATGAGAATGGAGCATGGGTGCTGGGAGTGGAAGAGAGGGTATATTAGTTAGGGGGGAATCGGGGGTAGGTGGGGGTTTTGGGGTAGAAGAGGGGAAGAGGGAGATGGGGGAAGGTGTTAGGGGGTCACAAGGTGAGGGGGTTAAATGTGGGCTGGAGGTGCATAGGAGGGGTGAGGGTTGGGTGGGGTTTGGGGGTGAGTGGAAGAGGGGTGCAGTGGAAGCTGGGATGGAGTAGATGGAATTGAAGTCAATGGGGTAGAAGGGGCAGGGGAGTGGGAAGGGGTATTTGGGGAGGGGGGATGGGAAGGTGGGTTTGGGGAGGGCATTGCTTGACCCACTGGGGTCGCTGACAAGTGTGATGTAGCAGGGGCAGGGGAATCGTTGTGGAGGTGCAAATGTGGAAGGGACAGGGGGGTTTTGGGAGGCTGAGGCAGGGGGGATGTATAGGAGGGCTGAGTTGGGGAGGATGCGACCTGGGAGATGACCTGGGAGGTGACCTGGGAGGTGACCTGGGATGTGACCTGGGAGGTGAGACTACCTGAGACGCTAGTACGTTGTCGCTGTTGCCATCTATTTTTGTGGGCTGTTTGCTCATCTTTCGTCATAAACCTCTCTATAAACACATTGTAATGGGTTTCACTTCCTCTGAGTAAATGCTTGCTCCTCATTATGTACTCCACTGCCTCCTCATTGGAGAATTGCACCAGAACAGGTCTATTCTTGGTACAATTGTAGGGTCCAACCCGTCGATTGATATCCACCTCGCGTTCTGCCATCTCTGCTCCAATACACCTCAATATCTCGTGCAATTCGTATTTTTCTGTTTCTATTCTCTCTTGTCTAGTTGGTGCCCTAGATTCGAATAATCCATGTATTATAATAGACCGTCTCCTCAGTAATTCATTGTCATGCTGGTAGCCTGTCCCCTGGGGATTCCCCATCCCAACCGCAGTCACTAACCCATCTCCCACTAATCCTCTATCCTTAGCCATGCTGCTAAACCTTCCTAATTCGTTTGTGATACGAGCACATTCCCTCTCCCAGTCCTCTCTTCCCTTCCT
>NC_091230.1:22120761-22231601 GCF_040958095.1 Procambarus clarkii
GTAGAAGGGAAGGGAACTATCAGGGAGAAAGCACCAAGCCATTACGACTATATTGCACAGGGAAGGGATCAGGATAAGGATTTGGGATGGGACGGGGGGGGGGGGAAGGGAATGGTGCCCCAACTATTTGGACGGTCGGGGATTGAACCCCGACCTGCATGAAGCGAGAAGTGATGCAGATTGCGCCGTTGTTGGTGATGATGATTCATTTATCGTGTGCGTTAGCGTATGGGAGAGTGATTTGCATGTTGGGGAATTGAACAGTGGTGGTGACTGGGGGGGAGGGGGGGGGAAGGGGGGGTTAGTTTTGACCGTTAACGACACCAGTCATCCAACACCGCAGTTACCACTGCCAGTCAACGAGCTTCATCACCCGAGACTGTCTTGATGGTTATACAGTCACCACAATCATTAGCCAACCTGCAGTTACCACTGCCAGTCAACGAGCTTCATCACCCGAGACTGTCTTGATGGTTATACAGTCACCACAATCATTAGCCAACCTGCAGTTACCACTGCCAGTCAACGAGCTTCATCACCCGGGACTGTCTTGATGGTTACACAGTCACCACAATCATTAGCCAACCTGCAGTTACCACTGCCAGTCAACGAGCTTCATCACCCGAGACTGTCTTGATGGTTATACAGTCACCACAATCATTAGCCAACCTGCAGTTACCACTGCCAGTCAACGAGCTTCATCACCCGGGACTGTCTTGATGGTTACACAGTCACCACAATCATTAGCCAACCTGCAGTTACCACTGCCAGTCAACGAGCTTCATCACCCGGGACTGTCTTGATGGTTACACAGTCACCACAATCATTAGCCAACCTGCAGTTACCACTGCCAGTCAACGAGCTTCATCACCCGAGACTGTCTTGATGGTTACACAGTCACCACAATCATTAGCCAACCTGCAGTTACCACTGCCAGTCAACGAGCTTCATCACCCGGGACTGTCTTGATGGTTACACAGTCACCACAATCATTAGCCAACCTGCAGTTACCACTGCCAGTCAACGAGCTTCATCACCCGGGACTGTCTTGATGGTTACACAGTCACCACAATCATTAGCCAACCTGCAGTTACCACTGCCAGTCAACGAGCTTCATCACCCGGGACTGTCTTGATGGTTACACAGTCACCACAATCATTAGCCAACCTGCAGTTACCACTGCCAGTCAACGAGCTTCATCACCCGGGACTGTCTTGATGGTTACACAGTCACCACAATCATTAGCCAACCTGCAGTTACCACTGCCAGTCAACGAGCTTCATCACCCGGGACTGTCTTGATGGTTACACAGTCACCACAATCATTAGCCAACCTGCAGTTACCACTGCCAGTCAACGAGCTTCATCACCCGAGACTGTCTTGATGGTTACACAGTCACCACAATCATTAGCCAACCTGCAGTTACCACTGCCAGTCAACGAGCTTCATCACCCGGGACTGTCTTGATGGTTACACAGTCACCACAATCATTAGCCAACCTGCAGTTACCACTGCCAGTCAACGAGCTTCATCACCCGAGACTGTCTTGATGGTTACACAGTCACCACAATCATTAGCCAACCTGCAGTTACCACTGCCAGTCAACGAGCTTCATCACCCGGGACTGTCTTGATGGTTACACAGTCACCACAATCATTAGCCAACCTGCAGTTACCACTGCCAGTCAACGAGCTTCATCACCCGGGACTGTCTTGATGGTTACACAGTCACCACAATCATTAGCCAACCTGCAGTTACCACTGCCAGTCAACGAGCTTCATCACCCGAGACTGTCTTGATGGTTACACAGTCACCACAATCATTAGCCAACCTGCAGTTACCACTGCCAGTCAACGAGCTTCATCACCCGAGACTGTCTTGATGGTTACACAGTCACCACAATCATTAGCCAACCTGCAGTTACCACTGCCAGTCAACGAGCTTCATCACCCGAGACTGTCTTGATGGTTACACAGTCACCACAATCATTAGCCAACCTGCAGTTACCACTGCCAGTCAACGAGCTTCATCACCCGGGACTGTCTTGATGGTTACACAGTCACCACAATCATTAGCCAACCTGCAGTTACCACTGCCAGTCAACGAGCTTCATCACCCGGGACTGTCTTGATGGTTACACAGTCACCACAATCATTAGCCAACCTGCAGTTACCACTGCCAGTCAACGAGCTTCATCACCCGAGACTGTCTTGATGGTTACACAGTCACCACAATCATTAGCCAACCTGCAGTTACCACCACAACCACCACTATCGTCACCTCACAACTACCACCACCAGGATAAGAAAGAGGGAGGGAGGGAGAGGGGAGAGAGAGAGAGAGAGAGAGAGAGAGAGAGTGAGGGGAGAGAGAGGGACCGAACAGCAGAACAAGGATGTCGAGGACAGTGCCAGTGTGCCAACGGTGACTTTATCATTTTAATTGGTCAGTGCCAGAGCAGTGCCAGAGGTAAGGAGAGGTACTGAAGCTCCTCCTCCTAGCCCCCCCCCTTCCCCCCCTCCGTTGCGTCAGAAGGATGTGGCACTCTGGGGTTCAAGATGCATCTCCGGCACTTCTCTCAGTGCCAGCAGGGACGCCACTGACGGCACTGGCACTCTCTGGCACCAGCATCTTCACTGTGTTCATCTCTCGCCATCAGTGATGCTTGTCACTCTCTCTCGACTCCTGACCGCTGAGTCTTGACCCTTGAGTCTTGACCCCTGAGTCTTGACCTCGGACTCATGGCCTCTTCAGTTCTGACCTGGTCGTTTACTTTGTTGCTCTCTATTCACACCTCGACTCATGTTTGGCTCACACGTGTACTCATGTTTGGCTCACACGTGTACTCATGTTTGGCTCACACGTGTACTCATGTCTGGGTCACACCTGTACTCATGTCTGGGTCACACCTGTACTCATGTCTGGGTCACACCTGTACTCATGTCTGGGTCACACGTGTACTCATGTCTGGGTCACACCTGTACTCATGTCTGGGTCACCCGTGTACTCATGTCTGGGTCACACCTGTACTCATGCTACTGGCACTCACCACCAGCATCTGGCACCTCCTGTGTATCGTACCTCAATATCTGACTCACGTATTTGCCCCCTCTGTCACTCATGCTTGAGTGAGTGTACTCAGTAGTGAGTTACCGAGTGGGAGAGTCAGCACACTGTGTCTTGGGGCCAAACACCCCCTCCCCCCTTCCCCCCAACCTTACACTTCAGAAGGTATCTGAAGTTGGAGTTCTAACTCAGGGTACATAATCAAGCCTGTAATTCGTGCCATGTTTTGCAACCACTGCTGTCGAGAGAGGGTGTAAGACACGCCCCCCCCAGGACTGGCAAGCTTTATGGTTGCCCAACCGCTTGCCACCTTCGGCACGTGGCTCTTCGCGCTCACTCAAAGAGCCAAACTTCTTCCGCCCAAAAAATGTTAAGTTGATCACCGAGCTCCATATATAAGCCCTGACTTGCCGCAGATTTTCCCATCATCTTCTGCTGGACATCCTAGCAGTGTGAGTATCTGTTCCATCACCTTCTGGACATCCTAGAAGTATGAGTATCTGTTCCATCACCTTCTACTGGACATCCTAGCAGTGTGAGTATCTGTCCCATCATCTTCTGCTGGACATCCTAGCAGTGAGAGCATCTGTCCCATCATCTTCTGCTGGACATTCTAGCAGTGTGAGCCTCTGTCCCATCACCTTCTGCTGGACATCCTAGCAGGGAGAGCACCCCACTCTCCCGCGCTGTAGCTCTCAGATACGTGTTTATGCAGCCCCAGTGACCTCAATGTCACGGCGCCTGCCAGATGAAATGTGTCCAATCTATCAATCAATCAATGAGGTCCGTCACGCCAGAGGGCTCTGCGTCTGGCCGTCACGGAGCTCTCACACGTAGTAATGATTCATCTTTCACCCGCATCTGATTCTCTCTCTCTCTCTCTCTCTCTCTCTCTCTCTCTCTCTCTCTCTCTCTCTCTCTCTCTCTCTCTCTCTCTCTCTCTCTCTCTCTCTCTCTCTCTGTCTCTCTGTCTCTCTGTCTCTCTGTCTCTCTGTCTCTCGGTCTCTCGGTCTCTCGGTCTCTCGGTCTCTCTGTCTCTCTGTCTCTCTGTCTCTCTGTCTCTCTGTCTCTCTCTCTCTCTCTCTCTCTCTCTCTCTCTCTCTCTCTCTCTCTCTCTCTCTCTCTCTCTCTCTCTCTCTCTCTCTCTCTCTCTCTCTCTCTCTACTGAAGTACGAGACACATGATATAATAGGCCCCACGAACGAGAAACACGGATACAGAGAGAGAGAGAGAGAGAGAGAGAGAGAGAGAGAGATAGAATAGAGGACATTCAGAGTGACCCAGTCTGCGTAATAAGGGAGGAGCGGTTAGGTTACCGAGATGTGGTGGTGGTAGAGGGGGGCAGGGGGGTGAGGGTGGTGGTTGGGGTGGTAGAGGGGGGGGGGGGGGGGGGGTGAGGGTGGTGGTTGAAGGGGGTGGGGGTGTGTGGGGCGGGAGGAGGCAGCAGTTAGCGTGTATGGGAACAATTCCACCTTGGCACCAATCCTTTAATGTCATTATTCCACAAGGACAGTGTAAGGAGCGGGGATGGGGGTTAGGGATGGAGAAAGGGGGGTGAAATAGGTCGCAGGAGCAATTGAAATTGGTAGTTATAACGATAATGATGGTGTTAATAGTATGGTAGTTATAGAGGGTAGTTAGTATACCCGTACTGCTCCTGTTAGTGTTTCTGTAGACTACTGTAGTTGACCAGACCACACACTAGAAGGTGAAGGGACGACGACGTTTCGGTCCGTCCTGGACCATTCTCAAGTCGATTCGTCTCTTCAACTTCTAGTGTGTGGTCTGGTCAACATACTTCAGCCACGTTATTGTGACTCATCGACTACTGTAGTTCTCACTTATCGCTTCTGTCCTAGCAAGTAACTATGGAGGAAAGAGAGGTCTATCAACAAGTCCACAAGGGCCGTGGCGAGGGTTCGAACCTACGTCCTAGAGGATCCCAGACGAACAAGTCCACAAGGGCCGTGACGGGGATTCGAACCTGCGTCCGGGAGCATCCCAGACACTGCCTTAATCGACTGAGCTACGACAGGGTTAAAAAGAGTTGAAACCGAAGTTCTACTGAACTTATTGGTTCATTTGATGCATCACGTTAGTGTGATCTCTGTGTGTAATGATCCCAGACGATTTGTTCATTTGATGCATCAGGCTATTGTGATTTATGAGTGTAAAGAGAGATCTATATAGCTCTTTATACCCCGCCTATATTAACCTTGGTGTACCTGCTTGATATCTGTTTGATGGGGTTCTGGGAGTTCTCCTACTCCCCCAAACCCGGCCCGAAGCCCAGGCTTGACTTGGGACAGTTTGGTCCACCAGGCTGTTGCTTGGAGCGACGCGCAGGCCCACATATACCTGGTTGATGGGGTTCTGGGAGTTCTCCTACTCCCCCAAACCCGGCCCGAAGCCCAGGCTTGACTTGTGAGAGTTTGGTCCACCAGGCTGTTGCTTGGAGCGGCCCGTAGGCCCACAAATTGTTGTACTTTGCTGCGTTGTAATTTAACTATTCAAACCGAGTTTCTATGTCGAATCTGGCCTTGGAAGTTGTGGATGGAGGTGGTTTCCACAACTTCTTCTTTCGGTGCATATTCCATATACAAGTTGCGAGTATTTCCTTAACATTCCATCGGGTCATTGGTGTTTCCAGCTTCCACCTGTGTCCTCTTGTTCTGCCTCCTCTCACTTTAAAGTGGCTGTCCTTGTCCCGCCTTGTCTATTCCCCTTCAGTATCGTGTATGTTGTGATCATGTCCCCTTCTTGTAGGGCTAGTACTAGGGGTGGTGGTGGTAGTGGAAACACTAGTGGTGGTAGTAGTGGTAGTGGTGGTAGCACTAATGGTGGAGTACGTGGTAATACTGGTGGAGGTGGTTGTGATGTTAGTGGTGGAGGTGGTTGTGATGTTAGTGGTGGTTGTGGTAGTTAACGACATAGATTGTGGTAGTTTTTCAGTAGTAAGTTTGCCAAAAATGTTCAGTTGCTCCCGAGTGGTGCCGGGTTTTGACAGTGGCCTCGTTAGTGGCGCTGTAGTGGCTATACCTATCTTCACGTTATCTTGAGGTTATCTTGAGATGATTTCGGGGCTTAGCGCCCCCCGCGGCCCGGTCCTCGACCAGGCCTCCTTTTAGTTACACACCCCCAGGAAGCAGCCCGTAGCAGCTGACTAACTCCCAGGTACCTATTTACTGCTAATAGGGGATAGGGGAGCGTCTGTCCAGTATGAAGGGGCCGTCTGACTCGGATCAAGGAGATATTTGAGTCTTATTTAGGACGTCTGCCGCGTACCAAAGGGGACGTTTGGGTATTAAAGGGGGGGGGGCTGAGGCTTACCAAAGGAGGGGGGGGTCACGTGACCTCACCCCTAGCGGTGGTGTAGGTGTTAATGACCCTCACGCTACATGACACCTGTTTTAGTGCCAGCATTAACACGCAGGTGTGTGTGTGTGTGTGTGTGTGTGTGTGTGTGTGTACTCACCTAGTTGTACTCACCTAGTTGTGCTTGCGGTGGTTGAGCTCTGGCTCTTTGGTCCCGCCTCTCAACCGTCAATCAACTGGTGTACAGATTCCTGAGCCTACTGGGCTCTATCATATCTACATTTGAAACTGTGTATGGAGTCAGCCTCCACCACATCACTTCCTAATGCATTCCAATTTGTCAACCACTCTGACACTAAAAAAAGTTCTTTCTAATATATCTGTGGCTCATTTGGGCACTCAGTTTCCACCTGTGTCCCCTAGTGCAGGTGTGTGTGTGTGTGTGTGTGGTGCAGGTGTTGTGATAGTAACAGAACTGGTGGTGGTGGTGGTGGGGGAGGGGTACAGGAAACATGTTATCAACACTCCCGGGGATGATAACACCACAATGCTCACTACTCTTATCTCTTCTCCACACCCTCCACACTTATGTAGCAACGTCTGCACTCTTGAGGGAGAGTGTGAACACTTCCAGATATTATACGTAACCTACGTGAGACCTAGTTTGGAGTATGCAGCTCTGGCACTGGACACATCACCTGAAAAAAAAACAGAAAACAGTAGAACAAGATTGAAGATATGCACTACTATGACTCCTGCCTGAAGCGAGTGGGCAAGAGTTACGAGGGAAGACCGGCTGAACTGGACTACACTAGAAGAGAAGAGGAATAGAGGGACATGATAACGACATACTAGATTGTAATGGAAAGTCACAAAGTCAGCCCATCCTCCTAAAATGAAAGTAGTTATAGTAACGATGTGCTCGATCGTATTTTTATATATATATATATATATATATATATATATATATATATATATATATATATATATATATATATATATATATAATCAGGGAGGGAAAGCGCCAAGCCATTACGACTATATAGCACTGGGTCAGGATAAGGATTTGGGATGGGACGGGGGGAAGGAATGGTGCCCAAGCACTTGTGGAATGTCGGGGGGATTGAACGCCGACCTGCATGAAGCAAGACCGTCGCTCTACCGTCCAGCCTAAGTGGTAAACCTTGGGCAAGAGCGGGCAAGGTGACAGTCAACCCTCAAAGAGATTATAGGGTAACTGGGTTGAGTATTCGGTTGTCAAACAATCCAATGAGCCATTTTTGACTTCAGCGTCAGTTTTTGACTTCTCGGTTCTGTATTTTGATTTCCTAGTTTTGAATGGGACTCATCGCCTTCCCCTCTGAGGTAACTCTCTCCTTTGCTGGGGTTGAAACTCCTGCGGAATTGATCTTGTTAAGTAGACTCGTTGTGGGATAATAAGACTCGTAACCCGCCAAACACACAACGAAACTACGACGTTGGTACAACGTTCGAACAAGTTTTAACACCTCCTAACCAGTTATAACAACCAATATAGCAAGTTGTAACAACGTTCTAATACGTCATAAACACGTTAAGCCAAGACGTAACAACTTTATTACAAGTTGTAACAAGCGGAAAATAGAGACAGTTTCGGTTTGTGTTTCCAGGGTTGTTGTCTAATTCTTGTTGATATATTTCTTGAAATGTTTAAGAAATATGGGTTAGCTTCTTGCATTGATGTTAAGGTCGTTTCCTTTGGAATATACTCACCCTAGAGGGAGAGTAGGGTGACCACACCCCAGGGTGTGGCGAGGGGGCTGAGATCCCTTCACTCCCCCTATATACCCCTAGGGTGTAGTGTCGTGGTGTTAACTCCTGCCTCACGTGGGGGTCAAAGGTCACCCTTGAACACTCACACTCGCTTCCTCAGCCCAACGCCCTCTTATACATTATTCACAGGACGGCTCATGCATTGTGTATGAACCTGTCAGTGAATTACAAGGAGCTAGGATGGTGCTGTCTGCTCCAGGGTGCTGATACCGTCAATCTGGCGTCCTCCTCCTTCCGTCTTGCAGGCGTCATCTTAGAAAAATACCTGACGCCCGAAGGCAATTAGAATCCGCCAAGGCGTTCTTGGAGTGTGATGTTGAACCATTAGGTCGTCCTTGGAGTGTGTTGTTGACCCCATTAGGTTGTGCTTGGAGTGTGATCTTGACCCATTAGGTTGTGCTTGGAGTGTGATCTTGACCCCATTAGGTCGTCCTTGGAGTGTGATGTTGAACCATTAGGGCGTTCTTGGAGTGTGTTGTTGACCCATTAGGTCGTGCTTGGAGTGTGATCTTGACCCCATTAGGTTGTGCTTGGAGTGTGATCTTGACCCCATTAGGTTGTGCTTGGAGTGTGATGTTGACCCATTAGGTCGTGCTTGGAGTGTGATCTTGACCCCATTAGGTTGTGCTTGGAGTGTGATCTTGAACCATTAGGTCGTGCTTGGAGTGTGATCTTGACCCCATTAGGTCGTCCTTGGAGTGTGATCTTGACCCCATTAGGTCGTCCTTGGAGTGTGTTGTTGACCCCATTAGGTCGTCCTTGGAGTGTGATCTTGACCCCATTAGGTTGTGCTTGGAGTGTGATCTTGACCCCATTAGGTCGTCCTTGGAGTGTGTTCTTGACCCCATTAGGTCGTCCTTGGAGTGTGATCTTGACCCCATTAGGTCGTCCTTGGAGTGTGATCTTGACCATAAGACCAATTTTCCATGGTAAAACTTGTACCTACACAGTAATCATAAAAAAAAAAAATTGTCTACATTGAACAAGGTTCGTCTTTCCGACACGTTAAACTGCCACAATTCGACATATGTACGTCGGAACGTTGACATATACACATGAGAGGTATATTACATGTACACATGTACATATGAGAGGTATAACCCGCATCTAGTGCATGTGTACCGAGAAGTATTAAGTTTGAACCGTCATTCAGAGCAATAGTTTAATAATTAGGCACTTGCTGTTTGCAAGTATTTAATAATAACTAAATTCTTGGTGGTTGGTCAGTACAAGGCATTGTGGTGACCTTAATAACCCTGACGAGGTTAATATAGCCCTTCAACCCCGCTCAAGTGAACCAAAAATATATGTATTGGTGGCATGTGATGTAGCGAAGTGCACCTATATGTAAAATATGTGTATTGTTTGAAATTCAAGGCTGTTGAGTACATATGTGTGTGGGTGTTTAGTGGTTACATGTGGCTTAAGGCATTTCCTGTGTGCTTAGTGTCTTGGGTCCCCATCCTATCCTGACTATCGTATCCTGACCATCCTATCCTGACTATCCTATCCTGACCATCCTATCCTGACTATCCTATCCTGACTATCCTATCCTGACTATCCTATCCTGACTATCCTATCCTGACTATCCTATCCTGACCATCCTATCCTGACCATTCTATCCTGACCATTCTATCCTGACCATCCTATCCTGACCATCCTATCCTGACCATCCTATCCTCACCCCGTCCAGTGGCTGGGTGTGTGGCCATCCTCCACTGTGGCTAGACTCTGTACTTACCTATCCGTCCTTTGCTAACAAACGTTTGTAAGACTAAGCCTCAGCTCCTGGACCCCGGTTTTCCAACTTTCGGTCGTCTGAGGCGGTATAATTCCCAACACTGTCACTCCTTTTCATCCTCCATTTAGAACTTCTGGATTGGTTAGTCTATTGCTACACCGGACTCATGTCGGTGCATACATACTCTTGCACTGAATATCATTGCTTTCTAATAACCCTCTGTTAAAAACAGGTTCACTTCCCAGTTTACATGTAGACTATTAGTGGAACCGTAATAGGGTTTTAGACTATCACACATAATTAGATAACTATCCAGGTGGTTGGGGGGGGGGGGCGTTTCTCAAGATAATAGATATGCTCTTGATAACGGGTTCTATTGGAAGATCCATAGATGTGCGGTTCTTCCTGCGTAATAGAATGATAATAGATGGCGTAACTAATGTGAATTTCACTTTGCCTCAAATCTACTAGATTTTGATCAAATCCACAAGGGCCGTGACGAGGATTCGAACCTGCGTCCGAGAGCATCCCAGACGCTGCCTTAATCGACTGAGCTACGACACGAACTGTTAACACCCCTACAAGTGGTGTTGACAGAGGTGTCACTTGACCTCAACTAATTTCAGAGGAAGTCCTCCAATACTAATGACCCCCCCCCCCCTCAAACACCCCCCCTCCTGCACCCCCTCTCCCTTCTCACGGGGTTCCCCTATTCTACCGTAAACCAGTTTTTGTCAGGTTCACAAAATGATGATATCCTTTTGATGTGGGCCTCTGGGGGGACAGGTTCGGTGGGATATCGACCCGCCAGATCTTTCTCTCTATTTGACTCTTGCAGGATTTCACCTCCCAGATGGTACCCATGTGTTTAGCCTTCTGCTCCCTTCGCCTAATTTCATTACTAAATGGATAATCCCAGCGGTGGTCGTGTAGGCCACTAAGCCAAATCCCCTCAATTTCTCAATCTTCATATTGGGTAGTTGAACCGGGATTATGAACTTTACCTAGAAGAAAATGAGAATAACATTTGTATATAGACAACGTTAGTTATATAGACATATATATATATATATATATATATATATATATATATATATATATATATATATATATATATATATATATATAGACATATACATATATATATGTATATAGACAACGTTAATCTTATGGCCTCGGAGAACGAATTCGTCTGTCAGTCATTCAGTTTCAATATGTATGCAGTGAGAGTTATTTTTAAATGGTATTCAAGACTGTTGTGGAACCTGGCCTCAGGTCAGGCTCGGGGAGTAGAACTACTCGCGAAATCCTCTCCAGGTAAAGTGTGGTGAGAGAGAGTGACTACATAGTGACACGTGAACTACCTGAGATGGTGAGAGTCCTTCAGGGTCAGTAATTAGTGTTATATACAGTCACTCATGGGGACTCTATGCCGTCAAGGTTGGCTGTCATGACGCGGGAATTTCTGATTCAGTGTGTGTGTGTGTGTGTGTGTGTGTGTGTGTGTGTGTGTGTGTGTGTGTGTGTGTGTGTGTGTGTGTGTGTGTGTGTGTGTGTGTAATTACCTAAGTGTAGTTACAGGATGAGAGCTACGCTCGTGGTGTCCCGTCTTCCCAGCACTCTTTGTCATATAACGCTTTGAAACTACTGAAACTACTGTGTGTGTGTGTGTGTGTGTGTACTCACCTAGTTGTGTTTGCGGGGGTTGAGCTCTGGCTCTTTGGTCCCGCCTCTCAACTGTCAATCAAGTGGTGTACAGCTTCCTGAGCCTATTGGGCTCTATCATATCTACACTTGAAACTGTGTATGGAGTCAGCCTTCACCACACAGCCTGTGTGTGTGTTTACTAGTTGTGTTTACTAGTTGTGTTTTTGCGGGGGTTGAGCTTTGCTCTTTCGGCCTGCCTCTCAACTGTCAATCAACTGTTTACTAACTACTACTTTTTTTTTTTTTCCCCACACCACACACACACACACCCCAGGAAGCAGCCCGTGACAGCTGACTAACTCCCAGGTACCTATTTACTGCTAGGTAACAGGGGCACTTAGGGTGAAAGAAACTTTGCCCATTTGTTTCTGCCTCGTGCGGGAATCGAACCCGCGCCACAGAATTACGAGTCCTGCGCGCTATCCACCAGGCTACGAGGCCCCTGTGTGTGTGTGTGTGTGTGTGTGTGTGTGTGTGTGTGTGTGTGTGTGTGTACTCACCTAATTGTGCTTGCGGGGGTTGAGCTCTGGCTCTTTGGTCTCGCCTCTCAACCGTAAGCCGTGTGTGTGTGTGTGTATGTTAGTATTCTGGACTATGTTCAGGACTAAACTATACGTTGCTGGTTTGGTTAGTATAACTGTGTGGCCTTAATAATACCCCAGCAGAAGTGGTTTGGCTCATCGCCAAACTAAACAGCCAGTCGCGCGGGGGTTCGAGCACCACCAGGCAAAAACCCACCCAGCATCAATATCCGTATATATATAAAAAAAAAAAAAAAATGTTTTCATTGAAAGTTGCATTCTCTAAACCGGCAAACATGCGCATTTTTATTACGAGAAAGATATATTCATTTTAATGCCAAACTGGTTCATTTTAATGCCAAACTGGTTCATTTTAATGCCAAACTGGTTCATTTTAATGCCAAACTGGTTCATTTTAATGCCAAACTGGTTCATTTTAATGCCAAACTGGTTCATTTTAATGCCAAACTGGTTCATTTTAATGCCAAACTGGTTTATTGTCAAGTTTTATTTTTATTTGGAATTTTTTTGCTCAACAATTCCATGCGAAGTGATCATTTTTTTGTCATTGTAAATGAGGCCTGTGTTCCGGGTGGGTGAGATTCACGAAGCAGTTACGCAAGCACTTACGAACCTGTCCATCTTTTCTCAAACTTTGGCGGCTTTGTTTGCAATTAATAAGCACTTACTGAGCTGCGAGCACCAGGAGGCTGTTTATAACAATAACAACAGTTAATTGGCAAGTTTTCATGCTTGTAAGTTGACCAGACCACACACTAGAAGGTGAAGGGACGACGACGTTTCGGTCCGTCTTGGAACATTCTCAAGTCGATTGAAAGGCTTGTAAACTGTTAGATTGAGGAAAGATGTACACGTTCGTAAGTGCTCGCGTAACTGCTTCGTGAATCTGGCCGCTGGTTTGTAACACAGACGTCCCACGTCGTAAGTGCGACGTCGTAAGTGCAACGACGTAAGTGCGACGTCGTAAGTGCGACGTAAGTTAAGGAAACTTGGTCGTCGGATCCAGCTTGAAAAGAATATTAGAAATATCCCAAAGATATTTTTTACAATGTCGTAGCCTAGTCGATTAAGGCAGCGTCTGGGATCCTCTCAGACGCAGGTTCGAACCCTCATCACGGCCCTTGTAGATGTGTTCATCGCAAAGATATAGAGAGAAATACATAATACATCCTGTAACAGAGAAGCAAAGATAAATACAGTAACATTTAATACAAAGTTGATTAAAGGAAACAAAACTCAGTCAATATAACACCAATTTAAAAAAAAAATGATTAAGATGAAATTAATTGGCGTAAATTAAACACAAAATACTGGAAGGTTGTTGTTGTTGTTGTTGTTGTTGTTAAAGATTCGCTACCTAGAACAAACAGTTCCAAGTAGCACGGGCTATGGCGAGCCCGTCTACTGGAAGGTATTTGGTATATGTGGAGATAGAAATAGAGATGGGCAACACTTTTACCAACAAGACGACTCCTGAGATTGATAGCAGTTTGTGAAGGCGTAGGGGGGGGGGGGGGGGTTGGGGGGGGGGGGGAGAGCGTTTACTGAGGCGCAGTAAAACATTACTAATGGAAATGAATCGTCGGGCGCTGCTCCGCTCGCCTAAACCAGGAGGTGTTTTAGCTGCGTCTGGCGATGCTCCGTCAGGGAATAATGTTTTCTGGACGCAGCCGTTGCTCTTCGCGAGGTTATCTTGAGGTTATCTTGAGATGATTTTGGGGCTTTTTAGTGTCCCCGCGGCCCGGTCCTCGACCAGGCCTCCACCCCCAGGAAGCAGCCCGTGACAGCTGACTAACACCCAGGTACCTATTTTACTGCTAGGTAACAGGGGGTACGTCAGGTACGTCAGGTACGTCAGACGTTGTGTACGATTGTTGTTGTTATAGATTCAGAGCTACTCGGAACAAGTTCCAAGTAGCACGGCCTATGGTGAGCCCGTAGTATACTAATGAGTGACTTTGTACCAGGCGGAGGTTGGGATACAAGGACGGTGTGTGTAAACTTGGTTCCTCTTTGCTGTAGGAAAATGATCAATGATTGTCAGGTGATATACTTTAGCGTGACTTTCAATTATATATACACGGTGGTAACGTGAAATATGTCAGAAGCTTCGAATCATAGCATTATGTGAATTCAATATTTACGATAAATTAATTAATATGTCACTTAAAAACGGAATGAAATAGTCGTACAATTCCTATATTGTACGAATATATAATTCGTATAAAATATAATATATATATATATATATATATATATATATATATATATATATATATATATATATATATATATATATATATATATATATATATATATTAGAATATTTAAAAAATTGTGTCCAAATAATGCTGTCTCGATTTCAAGTGGACACCCAATACTGTAGGCTGCCTTCACTCTAGCCCTTATAATGCTCGCACTAAGCTTCCTGCACTCTAGCCCTTATAATGCTCGCACTAAGCTTCCTGCACTCTAGCCCTTATAATGCTTGCACTAAGCTTCCTGCACTCTAGCCCTTATAATGCTCGCACTAAGCTTCCTGCACTCTAGCCCTTATAATGCTCGCACTAAGCTTCCTGCACTCTAGCCCTTATAATGCTCGCACTAAGCTTCCTGCACTCTAGCCCTTATAATGCTTGCACTAAGCTTCCTGCACTCTAGCCCTTATAATGCTCGCACTAAGCTTCCTGCACTCTAGCCCTTATAATGCTCGCACTAAGCTTCCTGCACTCAGCCCTTATAATGCTTGCACTAAGCTTCCTGCACTCTTAGCTATTCTGCTCACGCTAGGCTTGTGTGTCCCGCAGGTGGAGCATTGGTAATACTTATTTCTACAATCAAATTATTTTGATTAATCATACTGGCGTTGTCAGCAAGGAAGACCACAGTTGTTGATACAATAACGGGGTCTCTCTCTCTCTCTCTCTCTCTCTCTCTCTCTCTCTCTCTCTCTCTCTCTCTCTCTCTCTCTCTCTCTCTCTCTCTCTCTCTCTCTCTCTGTCTCTCTCTGTCTCTCTCTCTCTCTCTCTGTCTCTCTGTCTCTCTCTCTCTCTCTCTCTCTCTCTGTCTCTCTCTCTCTCTGTCTCTCTCTCTCTCTCTCTCTCTCTCTCTCTGTCTCTCTCTCTCTCTCTCTCTCTCTCTCTCTCTCTCTCTCTCTCTCTCTCTCTCTCTCTCTCTCTCTCTCTCTCTCTCTCTCTCTCTCTCTTTGTGTCCACCCCGTTCTCATGATTTGCCACAACATATAAGATACAAAGTGTTAAGCTAACCAGAAACGCACGAACCCAATCAACCCACCTCACCTGTCGAATCTGTGCATAAAAAATTGGATATTTGTGAGCCGGCGCTTTGTATAGTACTTTGTAATTTGTACTAGTTGGGAGCCCTTAACGTACACTATGAGACGTACTAGTTGAGAGGCTAGTTGACTGGTAGTCTTCTTGAGATTCACAAGAGAAGGTCAGGCTATGGATTAGGATGGAGGAAACGATAGGGGCCATGAGAGAGGGAGATAGGAAGGAGGAAGAATGCTGACCAAGGAAGCTGTGGTTACTGGTAAACTATCAAGTAACTCCAGCAAGCACCGATTATAGAATACCTGCGGCCATATATTACTCCACTTCCACGAGCGGTGTTACACAATATTTAAAGCAGAAGTCTATATTTGTATAATTTAACTTTGTTAGTCTTCCTGTAAAGCTGGAATTTGCGGCTTGGATAATTATATTTGTTTTTCGGAGTCGCGTCTCGCGGTTATCGTCGCAGCATAGCAATTGTCTGCAAGCAACGTCAGCATTCACAAGCAAGTCTCCCATAACTGTGTCCCCAAGGCTGTCGCTGGGCCGAAAACATTATCAACACGACAAGGCTCCTTCCACGATAGAGAGTGAGCGTGTGTTTTGTTTCCGTGTTGCTCATATATTATAGCGTCTCTGGTTACACAGGGAAAAGGAAGGCAGAACACGAGGTGCTGACACAAGCGGATATGTTAATATACCGTAAATAGATTAGGAAAATATACCCCCCGAGCATTGTTGGAAAGTAGGATCGTGAAGTTTTGAATGTGTTAATAGATGGGCGGATATGAGGTTGCTTCCGTAGGGGTGGTGGTGGTGGTGGTGGGCAGCTGCTGGTAAGTCATCAGCTCTGTGTTGTAACAGTAAGTTCCAGCTTACGTCACAGCCGAGCGTAATACCGTGTTTGAGAACTAGTTTTTAGATATTAAAATGACATGATTAGTGGGCCAAAGGTCATGCTGCATGGCTAGGCTAGTGTGGACTGTATGCGTCCTCATACTGCATGGCTAGGCTAGTGTGGACTGTATGCGTCCTCATACTGCATGGCTAGGCTAGTGTGGACTGTATGCGTCCTCATGCTGCATGGCTAGGCTAGTGTGGACTGTATGCGGCCTCATACTGCATGGCTAGGCTAGTGTGGACTGTATGCGTCCTCATGCTGCATGGCTAGGCTAGTGTGGGCTGTATACGGCCTCATGCTGCATGGCTAGGCTAGTGTGGACTGTATGCGTCCTCATGCTGCATGGCTAGGCTAGTGTGGACTGTATACGGCCTCATGCTGCATGGCTAGGCTAGTGTGGACTGTATACGGCCTCATGCTGCATGGCTAGGCTAGTGTGGACTGTATACGTCCTCATGCTGCATGGCTAGGCTAGTGTGGACTGTATGCGGCATCATGCTGCATGGCTAGGCTAGTGTGGACTGTATGCGTCCTCATGATTGCTTCAATTATTTCGGGCTTTTAAAATTTTGAAGGTTACACTGAAACTGGGCCCATTCACTTTCACTGTAACTCCCGATTTTACTGACGGCCAGTGATCTAAAGGGTGTTAGGTCAAAGCGATCACTTTGATCTAGACAGATTATCTTATCTATCTCATGAATTTACAGTAAAGCTGAAAGATTAAGGAACACTCCAATATGGCGGCAGACACGCCGAGAGACACTTCAAGATGGTACACGACCAGAGATCACATTCATTCCAAACCTCTATACCTCCCACGGGGCTATTCATGCCCGTGCCACCTCTTGTGGTGGCTTAACCTTCATCAGTCAATCAATCATATTAGCGTGCATGTGACTGCAGTCATGTCCACTGTAATATACTTTCTAATCGTGGGATTTCAGTGTCTTTCCAGATCATGCAGATTTTCATGTAGTTCTGTATTTTCAACATTTAAACAAACTTTTTTAATGTTTAATACTTTAATGAACAAATCCACAAGGGCCGTGACGAGGATTCGAACCTGCGTCCGGGAGCATCCCAGACACTGCATTTGTTCATTGACACTAATACTTTGTTCTTTTATATATAATAATTCATTGTGTTGGGGGATAGGCAGCCAGAGTATATATATACATAAGGTATTTTACTTAAAAATTTCTGCACTGCAAAAGGTAAAATCTCTGACGTCTAGCATAAGGCTATTACAACCCGTCCGTTCACCTAAATACGTCGCATTTTTCGTTTTCTTTACAGAATCGACCAATACTGTAAAAATACAATGTAATATTTACGGTGCTTTAAATTTCGTAAGAAAGAGCTATCCAACTGTAACGTGAAAGCAATACGATTATATAAATACAAATATGCAAGCGCTGCGAATTTACAAATACGAATTTACGAATATGTAAACGGCTTGATCGACTTGAGAATGGACCAGGACGGACCGAAACGTCGTCGTCCCTTCACATTCTAGTGTGTGGTCTGGTCAACGAATGTGTAAATATACTTAGTTCAAATATATATACCTTTCACACCTAGAGTACAGATGCATGACTACCTATGATTTTCAACGTCATTTCTCCCTAACACCCTGGTACACGGAGGCTGCCCAGTAACTCCTCCTCTACGGCAGTGATGATTGATTAAGCCAACCAGGAATGTGGCACGGGCATGAATAGCCCGTAAACTACGGCACTGTTCCATATCCTTCTGTGTCTCATTCACCCTTTCTCAACCACGTTCTCACCTGTGGACCCCTACAACATACATTTTAAAAGCACTACAATCACCTTCTCTGATTGTTCAATAAATCTATGAACTGTAGGTTTGACAAATCTCTCACCCTGTCCATGGAGGACAGAAGAAAATGTATATATGGTTAGCAGTGTAAATGTGTGGCCACATCTGTGGTAGAAAATAATAATAATAATAATAATAATAATAATAATAATAATAAAAATAGATGAAGCTAGCAAAATTGATTGTAGGGATTGCTGCAAAAAAATACATATATATTTTCATATATGTCGTTCATATATCTCCGAATTCCGATAAAATATAAATATATCCCGTGGAGTCCTTGAAGTTTTTCCACGGCCCCCCCGGTTCGGAACCACAGTTTCACGGTGGTATATTAAAGCTTAACATTTTAAAGAGTAAATGATTATATATAAGCATGCTTTATAATATAGTTGAATAATTCGAAAGACGCGTATTTAATATTTAACAAAGGGAGAAGAGCCAGTCTAAATGAGCAGTAATCAGTGTGAGTCTTGATTTTAAGGATTATACCCGTCCGCTAAAAGCTCTTATCGCTCTTGGTGAACGCTCAAGAGAGGCTAAGCTGTTTGATAAGGAGGCCCCACACACACTGGGTTCCATCCGTTCGTGGTGGACGCATTCACCGCCTCTCCTCTTGCTCCAGAAATTCAGCCAATCCCTGTGGAACTACTCGTTAAAAGGAAAATGGAGGTACGTCTGATAACACGAACTGGTGGCGAGAGAGAGAGAAAGAGAGTCAGAGTGAGAGAGAGAGTGAGAGAGAGAATGAGAATGGTTAGCGAGGGATTGAGAAAGCAGGCGAAATTTGAAGGTAGCCTCAGAGTTTGTAAATAATAGTGGCATCAGATACAATAATCTAAAATGGTTTCGATGCATCTAAGTAATTATCAGAGAAGCAGCACTAACTCTGTATGTCCACACTGCTTCATATATATGATCCACCAAGACCGGATATATATATATACTGATCCGCAGCTATGGTGTAATTCTGAAAATTCTCGTCATTATGTCGTGTGCTTCTAAAACCTCCGCGCTGCAGTTAATATTCACATAATTAGTATGGCTATATTTCCATGTTGCGTTACGGAATCGACTCCAATGTTGGCGTTCTGTTGGGAAATTTTAGAGTTTCAGTGTTCAGGAAGGAAATGGGTTCAATCAAAATGAATAGCCTATGTTTAATTTGATAAAACTCAGCCGCCGTGGCCAAATTCCCGACCTCCGTAACGGAATTTAACTTTTATAATTCCTATTAGAGGTATTGCCAGATCGTCGTGACCGGCAAGCCTTCATTTTGTCATGGGAATGTCCCCTTGGTGCGTGGAGTATGAAGGACTAGAGGGAGCAGCTAGGAGGTGGAGTAACACAGGAAGGTGCTGGGCGTGACGGCTCTGGCCCCATTGTCGCGGTCGAGCAAAGGTTGTAGCCTAACACCAAAAGCCATAAGTCTTTCCTCAATCCCGTGGCGGTTTTAACTGAATTTATTAAACAGTTTATGAGCTCCGAAACACCGCAAGGTTGTCTATAACAATAATATCCTTGAGGTTAAGAGCGACCTCGCTTACGGGCTCACCATAGCCCGTGCTACAGGGACATTTCGTTATAAGAAGCTAAATCTAAAAACGACAACAACAGCGACCTCGAAGTGCTTCCAAGCTCGTAAACTGTTTGATAAATACAAAGCTGCGATGATCAAGGACAGATGTAGAGGTTTCGTAAGCAGACACACAAATGCTTGATAACACGATCGCTGATAGTGTTACTGTGACTAATTATGTCACAGTAATTACTAATTACTGTGATGATTACTAATATGGTAATCATTACTCTAATTTGGTAAATCCATAAGAGATTTGCAAGATTTAATTTGTAATACAGTAACTATTATCTCGTTTTTCGTATCGTATTCACATTTACTAATTCCATATTTACAGTGAACCGTGCTTCCTAACATCACTGTACCTTATTAGTAAAATGGAATACCTTACTGGTGAATGGAATACCTTACTAGTGAATGGAATACCTTACTAGTGAATGGAATACCTTACTAGTGAATGGATACCTTACTAGTGAATGGAATACCTTACTAGTGAATGGAATACCTTACTGGTGAATGGAATACCTTACTAGTGAATGGAATACCTTACTAGTGAATGGAATACCTTACTAGTGAATGGATACCTTACTAGTGAATGGAATACCTTACTAGTGAATGGAATACCTTTACTAGTGAATGGAATACCTTTACTAGTGAATGGAATACCTTTACTAGTGAATGGAATACCTTTACTAGTGAATGGAATACCTTACTAGTGAATGGATACCTTACTAGTGAATGGAATACCTTACTAGTGAATGGAATACCTTTACTAGTGAATGGAATACCTTTACTAGTGAATGGAATACCTTTACTAGTGAATGGAATACCTTTACTAGTGAATGGAATACCTTTACTAGTGAATGGAATACCTTTACTAGTGAATGGAATACCTTTACTAGTGAATGGAATACCTTTACTAGTGAATGGAATACCTTTACTAGTGAATGGAATACCTTTACTAGTGAATGGAATACCTTTACTAGTGAATGGAATACCTTTACTAGTGAATGGAATACCTTACTAGTGAAAACGGGGTGAGAATAGCTTGCACTACCTCATCCCTTTGTGTGTTTTAATACCTCAATAAACTTATTTCAATTTAAATTTGTATTGAATTACTAGAGAATGGATTACCTTACTAGTGTCACGTCTCCCGTAGGTGCAATTAGTGTGCGTGGCAAGGATGAAGTTTAACTAGACATGTTAAGCTCTACTGTTGTTGCTCGCTAGCTAGCTAGCTACCTAGCTAGGTACGAGAGCTAGCTAGGTACCCACACGTGACGTTGGTTCCACCTTGAATCAACGGTTAGGCAACGTTGATGACTCCCAAAGGCCTGAGATCAAAGTATGAAAAGTGATTTGATTTGTTTAGGACCGAAACCTGTGAGTCTTTCCCTTGGAGCCCCACACTCTGCTAGCTTTCCACTTAAGTGTTGCATTATGTTTACCAAATTAGCCCAGAAATCATGAAGCATTTACGCAATTGCCTGCGAAACATGTACATCTTTCCTGTTTTACGAGCTCAGTACTTCACAACCCAAGGTTATTAGTGTTATACACAACCTCGTATATAGCGCTTCGGAGCTCATAAACTGTAAAGTCTTTAATGTAAACAAAGCCGCCATGATTGAGAAAAGATGTACAGGTTTCGTAAGTAGATGCGTAAAAACTTGATGAATGCTGGAGAAGGCGAGTATAGACCCGGAACACTTATGACTGTGACGCAAGAGTGTAGTAACGTACACTTTCCTTTAGTGATGAGTTTGTTACAACAGGTTGTTGTGTTATGGTGTGTGTGTGTGTGTGTGTGTGTGTGTGTGTGTGTGTGTGTGTGTGTGTGTGTGTGTGTGTGTGTGTGTGTGTGTGCGCGCGCGCACGCGTGCTGTAACTGGGGGGTGTAATTAAGTCATTGCGCCTGGTGTAGAGTGGAAGCTGGGAACATGGTTGTTGTTGTTGTTATAGATTCAGCTACTCGGAACAAGTTCCAAGTAGCACGGGCTATGGCGACCCCGTAACTTACCTGGCACAGGAGCGGGGCAAATAGCACGGGCTAAGGTGAGCCCGGAGTGAACTTACCTGGCACAGGAGCGGTGCCGTCTGTGGGAACATGGGGGTCAGCGTGAGCTTTAAGCAGGGGGTACGTGCTGCACCAGCATGAGGTACAAGCTGGGACCAGTGGACGAGGCAGCAGCAGGAACTAACTACCCAGAGTGCGTAGTTGGGTAGGAATCGATACACAAACAAAGGGGTATCGCGGCGCGCGTTGCAGACAGAGGGCTCGAGTTCCTAGCCTAGCGTGATATTAAATCCTGCCTAGTCGCAGCAGGTTGGGGGGTGGTGTAGGTGTTTCTTAATCATTGTCATCAACCCTGTTGCACAAGCCTAGTGTAGTTGTTATCACCTGACTCATTGACTCGCGGTCATGTGTCAGAAATGCTTAACTGTGATCACAAGGGGAGTATTGTATGGTAGTTGTTCAACCACTAAAATGGGTCTGGTTGATCAACTAGTCAAGCAGGGCTGGTTGATGGCGTAATCAACCAGGTCAGATTGATTACGCTCTGGTCCTCTGATGATATTAGCTGGCGATGTATTTTTTGTTTAGTGATGTGCTACAATTACCGGATATAGGAACTTTAGTTCTAACACGGAGGATATCCGAACCTATATCATTTACAAACTGAGAAATATTAAATTTTGAAGTTCTTGCGTTGCTAAAAGTTTGTATTCTGTACAGTCGCAGTTGTATTCCAGAGGTTGTGAGGAAGTTTGTGGCGGTAGTGGTTGTGGTTGTGGTAGTAGTGGTTGTAGTAGTGGTGGTACCTAACAGCGTCTACCAGAGAGTGAGGTCTGGCTCTTCACGCCCCGCCTACCAACCTTGTTCCTGTTGCGATACAATTGAACTATTTTGACGTTCAATTTACGTGTCAAATCTGGTCTTAAAGTTGTCGATGGAGGTGGCTTGTACAACTCCTACTTTCAAGGCCTTCCACTTGTTGAAACCCCCCGTCCAGGATATGAGTATTTCCTTACATTCCTTCGGCTCATTTGCGTTTCCAAATACCACCTGCGTCCTCTTGCCCTACTTTCTTTCAATGTGAAGAGGCTAACCTGGTCCGTCTTATATATTCCTCTCAGTATCTTATATATTATATATTCTTATATATTATATATTCCTATCTATAGGAATATAGAATATATCCCCATGTGTACCCTATATATTCCTATATATCTTATATATTCCTCTCAGTATCTTGTATGTTGTAATCATATCCCCTCTGTTTCTGATATCCTTTAGGGTTAAAGGATATCGGTTTCCGGTTATCTTTCGATGATATCGAACATCAGTCTCTGACCAGGCCTCCTGGTTCGTGGTCTGATCAACCAGGCTGTTCGACTCGGCTGTGGGCAGCCTAGCTTAACCCTCTAAGCTCTGGTACCACTCTTATTGCAAACCTTTGTACTTTTTTAATCTATGCTTCACAAGGTTGTGGTTTCCATGCCGGCGCTGCATATTGCAGTATTGGTCTAACAAATGTTGTGTAAATTGCCTTGAAGGAGTCCTGATTTAGGCATTTAAATGATGTTCTAATGTTTCCCAGCGTCCCATATGCTGCTGATGTTACCGTATTTATGTATTGCTACGGTGTTAATGTTGAATTTATATCCACTTCCAAATCTTTCTCTCTTTGCAATTCTTGTAGTTGATTTTTCCTTATTTTTTTATATATTTTTTTATTTATATATACAAGAGTTCGTACATTCTTGTACAGCCACTAGCACGCATAGCGCTTCGGGCAAGACCTTAATCCTAATATTCCCAGGAATACGACCCGCCAAATCGTTTAACAACCAGGTACCCATTTTACTGTTGGGTAAACAGAGGCTACAGTTAAGGATTGACGCCCAGTAAATCCTTCCCCGGCCAGGATACGAACCCAGTACAAAGCGCTCTCGATACGCCAGGCGAAAGGCTTACCACCTCACCACGGGGACTGGTGGCCTCCAGGGGCCAGATTCACGAAACCACTTACGCAAGCACTTACGAACCTGTACATCTTTTCTCAATCTTTGATGGCTTTGTTTCCAATTATTAAACAGTTAATGAACTGCGAAGTACCAGGAGGCTGTTTATAACAATAACAACAGTTGAATGGGAAGTTTTCATGGCTTGTAAACTGTTTTATAAATGTAACCAAAGCCCTCAAAGATTGAGGAAAGGTGTACACGTTCGTAAGTGCTTGCGTAAATGCTTTCGTGAATCTGGCCACAGTTAAGAGCTACTACGTCACGACCCCGTAGCCAATGATAGATAAGCAGAGATAGGCAAGCACCGCCGCGTGTGGTGGTAGAGGAGGAGGAGGAAAGGGTCAGTCAGTACCGTGTCGACGGTGGTCGGGTGAGGGTGTGCGTGCTCGCGTGTGTGTCTGGGGGAGGTGCAGCGCTCCTCCGCTAGCTTCGACCCACTGCCAAAAACCGCATCTTGGTGTACCACTTGTTGGACGCTCTCTCCGTTCAAGCGGTGTTCACACGTGCTGTGAACAATCTGTGCCACTTTGTGTGTGTGTGTAGGACAAACTGAACACTACGTTGGTCCTGTCATTGATATAGACGGCAATATATGCGTATGTTAGGAGATTACAAGCGGCAGTCTGTGACTGATAAGGCGAAGAGGACAGTTAATATGGACTAAACTATGAACAAAGTATATGTGTATATATATATATATATATATACTTCAATAACTTTGAAGTGTATATATATTGGGGAAGCCCAGAGTTTGTCTTGCATAGTGATAATTTCTTTACCATATTGAGAGATAGAATTCGAAGCTTAAAATTGGATTTATTTATATTGTAGGAAGATATATTCTGGATTTGAGGCGAGGTAGTGAGGGGCTTAACTACCAACCACCGCCTGGCCTAATAACCATTAGTGTTTAAGGTATGGACGGCCGGGAGACAGGGCATAGGCCTATATACCTCACTATACCCTGTATCACAAATTGGTTAGTACCTCGGGGGGGGGGGGGTGAGTCATTATTAAACATGTCATTCTAAATTGCTCTTGTCATTTCTTTTAAATTCATAAGTTTGTCCACTGCTGATAGCTATGTTAAGTTGGAGTTTTATACGTCGCATACCCAGAGAAATGGCGTACTGTGTCTGGTGGATATGTTGTATACAGTAACCCTGATGTTACTGACTGGTACTTGGGAGTAGGGAAGTAGTTTTGGGAGCGCGCACGCAAGCGCAAGCACACAAAAATAAGTGTTCAAGACAAAATCTCACCATGGATATTGAGAGAGGGAGTATAGGCACTTTGTCGCACACTATGGTGTATAATAGGTCACTGGTAACTGGAGAACTACCAAAAAGTTGGAAGACGGCTAATAAAGTCCCAGAATTGAAGGAGAGATGTACAGAAGGCACTGCACTACAGGCCAGTGTCCCTGACTTGTAAACCATGTAAGGTGATGGAAAATATTTTTATTAAAAAGCTAGAACATCTGGAGAGAAGCAACTTTGTAACACTGCCAGCATGGGTTCAGGGATGGCAAATTTTGTCTGGCAGGTTTAATAGAATGCTATGACCAGGTGACCTATTTGACAGAGAAGGGTGGGCAGACTGCATATTTTTTGGGTTGTCAGAAAGTGCTCCTCGGTAAATACTGTCGGCCCCATAAGTACCCCATAAGAGACTCGTGCATCACTTGGAGGTGCAGGCAGGAGTGACAGGAACTGCAGGGGATTGGGAAGTCCCACAAGGTTAATTTTTCGGACCCATCCTATTTCTCGTACATTTTAAATGATCTTAAAGAGGGAATACGCATTCCTTTTAATGTTTTCTGGTAGAAAAATTATAAGGATTAAAACAGGAATGTCGGTAAGAGGCTAAAAGATGACCCGGACAAACTGAATGTTCCATTACTTTAAGTCCATGTGGTTTCCTGAATTCTACATCAAAATATCCGATGCATAAGCGAGGCTGGCTAACGTTAGAAGTGACTTTTAGAAATTTGTGTAAGGGATCATTCAGAACCTTTTATACCGCACGTCAGTCCAATCTTTGAATATGCAGCTAGAGCTTGGAGTCCATAGCAAGTAAAGCACTAGACGAAATTGACTATAGTCCCTGACCTGAGGCATGAGCTACAAGGGAAGGCAACATGAAATGAACCTCTCGGCGGTAGAAGACAGAAGTTAAGGGAGACATGGTTACCACATCCAAAATTGTTATGGGAATAGATAGGGTAGAATAAAGTTTTAGCACCGGTGGTACTCGCACAAAGGGTTCATTGGTATAAAATTAGTACCCAAATGAGCCATAGACATTAAAAATGAGTTTTTCAGTGTAGTTTAACAAATGGAATTCACTAGGTAATGATGTGCAGACTCCACACAGTTTCAAATGTAAATATGGAGCCCAATAGCTAGTTGAACACGCGCATACTCGGTTAAAAAAGGCGGGACTCGAGAGCTAACGGCTCGATCCTGCAGGCACAAATAGTAAATACATAGTCGCGGTGTGGAGAGGTATTCCAGGGTGTTCTGCTGAGTAGACAGTATTTACCTAGGAGGAGGGACATGCTGATCAAAACACTAAGACATTATGTAAACTGAATTGTTTGATTACGAATAAACTTGCGTTGGTCAATTGTCAACGCAAGCTGTTCAATCGTGATCGTTTGTATAAACATTAAATGTGACTTGTGTTGCCGAGTTTGCACAGAGTGAAAGGTATTGTTGTAGTCAACAGTGTGATTTTACCCAACAGGTTACCAGATACTTTAATAAAGTATAACGATAGTAAATTTTGAACGTGGCTTACTCTCTCTGAACACACCTGTAGCTCACGCTTGAACGTGGCTTACTCTCTCTGAACACACCTGTAGCTCACGCTTGCAGCCGCGGCTAGACATCTGCATTTTCCTACAGAAATTAGTAAGTATTTTTCAGTTTCCTCCTTGCTGTTTTATACATTTATAATAGGGTGTTGTTAAGACTTTACAATTTAACTACCCATTAACACCACCAACAATGCCTTTGACTTGTAAGTTGATGTAAGCCACGTGATAGATTCACGTTAAGTGTGTTTGTGAAGAGTCAATTTTACTACATGTGGGTTTTTAATCCTGTGATTTTTTGATTTATTGCCTGTAGTGCAGCGTGTATTATAGCTCGTAGCCGAATGGTTCCGTGTTCGATTCCCGGGCAGAGCTGAAAATTAATAATTACTTGAGAGTTGGGTAATTGTTGCTGGCTGCATCTTGGGGGGGGGGGGTTAAAGTCATCAGTAGCTGGCGTAGAAACCTGAATAAGGCCGACACACTTCCTATCCTCGACAATGGTGGGAAAACCATAACTTGTGTGGCTTGCGTTATCTTACGACATACCTGACTGATGTCCTGTTCAAGCCAGTTCTCCTACTACGCACATCTGGGAGAAGTGGCTCAAGTCTCAAGAGGGATCTCCACGTCCAGAGACCACAACAGACATTTCAGGGGGTAGAAATAGCCTTAGATACTCTATCCCCTAGAGATGTATTTTATTGTCTCGATAAACGTATTTGAACAGATGTTTCCCTAATTCCTGAAGTGTTAATTGTCGTGCATATAAAGGTTGCCTTCACTTGGGCTGTAGGAGACTAACAGTGGGAAAACCCCCCGCCCCCATACGTGTGTGAGGCCGAAGCTGTTGTCAACCGATTCGAGTCCCCTAGAACCCAAGTGAATGGAATGTTTATTTCCACGGAAGTGTGGATGACAATTTTATATATAAGTTATCACTGGGGGAGCCTCTGTCGTTGCTGATAACGACGTTTGTTGCTACTGCCGTTGCCAAGTCGAGAACAGTGTTATCACCGGTGACACCATTCGCCCGTGTGGTGGCTGACTGGATACCTCGTACGTGTATCATAGTGGACACATTGAATACATTCTTCGAATAACTTTAAATAATGAATTGACAACAGAAACAAAATTGGTTGTATTAGTTCGTCGTATGATTCTAAACGTGTTGTCACACATGTCTGCATCCACATTACGCCCTGTATATACCTTGAGGTGCTTCCGGGGCTTAGTGTCCCCGCGTCGACCAGGCCTCCTGGTTGCTGGACTGATCAACCAGGCTGTTAGACGCGGCTGCTCGCAGCCTGACGTATGAGTCACAGCCTGGTTGATCAGGTATCCTTTGGAGGTGCTTATCCAGTTCTCTCTTGAACACTGTGAGGGGTCGGCCAGTTATGCCCCTTATGTGTAGTGGAAGCGTGTTGAACAGTCTCGGGCCTCTGATGTTGATAGTTCTCTCTCAGAGTACATATAGCTGACATATATAGTTTCGTCAACATAAGCGGTCTAAATGAACAGTAGGTACTGTATTTGATGTAAAGAGGTAGCCTAGTTGCGTGTATGAGACTTGAAGCGACCTTTAACGTAAGATTTAGATTTTAGAGCACAAGTGCCTGTACCATAGACACTATACCATAAACAAAATAATAAATAACAATGGGCCAGTAGTTAAAAAATTATTATTGCAAAGTCGTTTCTTTGGTATCGTTGGAATACTTGATCCGTATTATCAACTTAAATTTTTTAGCGCATGATTTATAACAAAATAAATCTTAAATTTTGTTAACCAATGATTTGTGGAAGTATATCTGCACTTTTCGTTATACCTGTATAGTGTGTGTATAGTACGTGTAGTGTGACTTGTATTAAAATCAGATAAAACTGAATATCATAGTGAAATTTCTAAAGGGTGTTTGCAAATTAGCATTTTCCTTCCGAAAATAGTCATAAATCCTCGACAATAATATATAACTAAATATACAATATAAATGACAGTAATATAACTTTGTATATATTTAATCTGATTTAAGTTTGATGTTTTCATAGCAAAATGGAAATGTATATATATAGTTGGCAACTGTGAATTATTGCTGCAATTATTATCCGGGAGTTGTCGGCAACTTACACATTCAAACGATAACAAGAAATGTCCAATTTATTTCAAATAAAAGATCAAAATATAGCTAAAAATTTAGGCCTTCTCGTGAATTCTGAAAAGTATGAAACATTAATTAAAAAAAATCGTGGGGCTGCCGCGATGTACTAACAGCTTGAAGTAGTCATAATATTTTTGTTTATAAAGTCCTAAGAGTGACTTAAGAGTGAAATTGACTTTCCTAAGAGTGAAAAAGAGTACTGTATTCAGCAGGCGAGGAGTCACAATAACGTAGCTAAAGTATGTTGACCAGACCGACTTGAGAATGGTCCAGGACGGACCAAACGTCGTCGTCCCTTCACCTTCTAGTGTGTGGTCTGGTCAACATACTGTATTCTCGTGATTACGAGGGCCGGTTTCAATGACAATTCTGAATGGGGGGAGGGGTGTGTGTTACATGATTATAACTAAAAATAACGTGAGCAAGGGGTTTGATTTCCTATTTAGGATCACATCCTATTTTCATTAGCCTAGTTTAGTAGTGTTGCACTAGTGAGAGGTGTATGCGATTGGACTCGATGCTTGTCAACTTACCGATGGTGATTTAAGGTCACCGCAGTTGCTTACTGACCCAATGGCAGGAATACTTTAGTCCTAAACATAGTTCAGGGGCCAGATTCACAAAAGCACTTACGCCAACACTTACCAACGTGTACATCTTTTCTCAATCTTTGGCGGCTTTGTTTTCAATTATTAAACAGTTAATGAGCTCCAAAGCACCAGGAGGCTGTTTATAACAACAGTTGAATGGGACGTTTTCATGCTTGTAAACTGTTTAATAAATGTAACCAAAGCCGTCAAAGATTGTGGAAAGATGTACACGTTCATAAGTGCTTGCGTAACTGTTTTCGTGAATCTGGCCCCAGGACTATAGTAGACTCATTTTATTATATACACCTCTCGGTGTATATATCAAGGAGAGGATTCTGTGGTTGGTTTAATAATACATATTACTGCAGACCGACAGGTGATGTTGATTCTACAAGGGTAAGTTTTCAACGCTGAAATGTTCTTACTCGCGTCATGTGTAGCGTACATGAGGATTTGCGTTATCTGAATGTATATGTATGAGTATATGTGCGTCTGTATATATGTACTCACCTAGTTGTGCTTGAGGGGTCCCCCCTCTCAACTGTCAATCAACTGGTGTACAGATTCCTGAGCCTATTGGGCTCTATCAAATCTACATTTGAAACCGTGTGTATGGAGTCTGCTTCCACCACATCACTGCTTAGTACATTCCATTTGTTAACTACTCTAGAAAGAATTTGTTCAATGTTAGTCTCTGTGGCTCATTTCGGTACTAACATTCCACCTGTGTCCCCTTGTTCGTGTTCCACCCATGCTAAATAGTTTCTTTGTTCACCCTTTGACAGGGTGGACAAAGTCTTTGTCCACCCCTGAGAATTTTGTAGGTAGTTATCATGTTTTCCCTTACTCTCGTGTCTTCCAAGAACGTGAGGTTTAGCTCCCGTAGCTTTTCCTCGTAGCTCATACCTCTCAGTTCAGGGACTAGTCTGGTATGTACATTTTTGTGAATTAGTGCTAAGAATTGGTGGTCCAGGTGCGGTTACCAAGGTGGGAAGCGGAGGCAAATTCCTGAGCTTCGCCTTACATTCTTGTTTGGCCCCGCTGAGCCCCACCCACAGGCTATTAATTACACCTCTCCCCCCAGGTATCCCTGACAGGACCTACCTGGACCCGGGTCTGAAACACCTGGACCCAGACTCACGAAGCAGTTACGCAAGCACTTACGAACGTGTACATCTTTCCTCAATCTTTGACGGCTTTGGCTACTTTTATTAAACAGTTTACAAGCATGAAAACTTGCCAATCAACTGTTATTGTTATAAACAGCCTCCTGGTGCTTCGGAGCTCATTAACTGTTTATGTTTGGCGGCTTTGTTTACAATTATTAAAGATGGACAGGTTCGTAAGTGCTTGCGTAACTGGTTTATAAATCCAGGTCCTGGGCACCAGAGGTGTCGCGAAGTATCGCGGAGGACGCCAACGATATACACTATATTTTAATATTAAATGTATACAGTTTTAAGGAGCGAGAGTCGTCCCACAAGGAGGTGGAGACGAGGGCCTTTGGGCACGACGCCTCGTGACTCTTGACTCACTATTAAGACGTCAAGCTCCTCAGAGCTCGCCTCTTGCACTTCTCTGAATGAATCAGGGCTATTTTTGTCTCCTAAATTCTTGACTTATTTTTGGGAGGGTGCGGGTAACTTTACGGGGGGGGGGGGGGATGCGGGTAACTTTACGGGGGGGGGGGATGCGGGTAACTTTACGGGGGGGGGGGGGGTGCGGGTAACTTTAAGGCTGTAAGGAGAGTAACTTGAGCTGGATAAGAGGGTCGGCAGTGTATTCTCAAGTGTGTGTAATTACTCAAGTGTAGTTACAGGATGACAGCTACGCTCGTGGTGTCCCGTCTTCCCAGTACTCTTTGTCGTATAATGCTTTGAAACTACTGACAGTGTGTGTGTCTGCAGAATCGAGTTATTAGCTCTTGGACCCCGCCTTACTAACAATCTATTCCTCTTATTATACCTACTACATATATTTCTCTAACCCAAACGTGCGCACATCCCCAGAAAGCTGCCCGTAGCTAACTCCCAGGTACCTATTTACTGCTAGGTGAACAGGCGCATCAGGGTGAAAGAAACTGACCCATTGTTTCTGCCTCGTCCTGGACTCGAACCAGAGCCCTTAGGACTACGAATCCCGATCGCCGTCCACTCAGCCGCCAGCCCTCTGTAATGACTTGTAATGTGTCATGACTCGAGAGAAATCTTAATCCTGTTCCTAATAATTCTTGTTTAATTATCTTTCTTTTCTTACTTTCCATGATTTTTATTTACCTTTTTTCCCATCTTGCTTGTCTTTTGTTTTTATTCATATTTTTTTTTTTACTAAAAAAAAGTTTTTAGTTTTCAAAACTTTTTTTGTCAGTTTTTTTTCCCCAAGTTGTGACAAAACAATGTCTCGTTGGGTCTTTGTTTTAACGTCCGAGTTTGTAAATTTTACCATAAAAGATATCAAAGTGTTTTATAAAGATTTCATCATCATTCATTCTGGGAAATACAGTGAAATCGTATATAGTTTTGAGAAATATCTACGAGCAGGAAGAATGGGGGGGGGGGAGGAGGGGTCCCTACTGCTGCCAAGATTTGATCAAAGATACATCACGTTATTGACAGTTTCTTGTGTTTACTCGCCTATTTGTGCTTGCGGGGGTTGAGCTTTGGCTCTTTGGTCCCGCCTCTCAATTGTCAATCAACTGGTGTACAGGTTCCTGAGCCTACTGGGCTCAGTAGTTATATCTACATTTAAAACTGTGTATGGAGTCAGCCTGTGTGTGTGTGTGTGAAGGTCGTGTTTGGTGGAGGTCTATATACACTGGTGCAGGTAACAGGAGGGGGAGGGGGGTTGGCTTCCAGCTCTGGGTCTCCACCTTCCTTTTCCTGCTCCAGAGATTGTCTCGTATATGTTGGAGTTTGATTTTAATCGTTGTCTCAATATTGGTAGTGGGCTTTTATCACTGTGTGGTGACATGGGTTCGGTGACGTCAACAGTGTTTATTGGGTGGGGTTACCAGGGCCATGGGGTGTGTGTGTGTGTGTGTACTTACCTAATTGTACTTACCTAATTGTGCTTGCGGGGGTTGAGCTCTGGCTCTTTGGTCCCGCCTCTCAACCGTCAATCAACTGGTGTACAGATTCCTGAGCCTATTGGGCTCTATCATATCTACATTTGAAACTGTGAATGGAGTCAGCCTCCACCACATCACTTCCTAATGCATTCCATTTGCTAACTACTCTGACACTGAAAAAGTTCTTTCTAACGTCTCTGTGGCTCATTTGGGTACTCAGCTTCCACCTGTGTCCCCTTGTTCGCGTCCCACCAGTGTTGAAAAGTTCGTCCTTGTTTACCCGGTCGATTCCCCTGAGGATTTTGTAGGTTGTGATCATGTCCCCCCTTACTCTTCTGTCTTCCAGTGTCGTGAGGTGCATTTCCCGCAGCCTTTCCTCATAACTCATGCCTCTTAGTTCTGGGACTAGTCTAGTAGCATACCTTTGGACTTTTTCCAGCTTCGTCTTGTGCTTGACAAGGTACGGGCTCCATGCTGGGGCCGCATACTCCAGGATTGGTCTTACATATGTGGTGTACAAGATTCTGAATGATTCCTTACACAGGTTCCTGAACGCCGTTCTGATGTTAGCCAGCCTCGCATATGCCGCAGACGTTATTCTCTTTATGTGGGCTTCAGGAGACAGGTTTGGTGTGATATCAACTCCTAGATCTTTCTCTCTGTCTGTTTCATTAAGTACTTCATCTCCTATTCTGTATCCTGTGCCTGGCCTCCTGTTTCCACTGCCTAGTTTCATTACTTTGCATTTACTCGGGTTGAACTTCAACAGCCATTTGTTGGACCATTCACTCAGTCTATCCAGGTCATCTTGTAGCCTCCTACTATCATCCTCTGTTTCAATCCTCCTCATAATTTTTGCATCGTCGGCAAACATTGAGAGGAACGAATCTATACCCTCTGGGAGATCATTTACATATACCAGAAACAGTATAGGTCCAAGGACTGACCCCTGCGGGACTCCACTTGTGACGTCTCGCCAATCTGAGACCTCACCCCTCAACACACCCCTAGGTGTGTGTGTGTGTGTGTGTGTGTGTGTGTGTGTGTGTGTGTGTGTGTGTGTGTGTGTGTGTGTGTGTGTGTGTTCACTTGTGCCTATAGGATCGAACTGTTAGGTCTAGGCGGTCCCGCCATTCCCAAACCTGTCTTATTTTCTCATCTCAATAATTTACACGCACTCACACTTTCACTGTTAGCCACTCTTGTCTCAATATGCAGCCCACAACAGCTGTCTGACTCTCGGGTACATATTTTCCTGCTAGGTGAACAGAAACATCAGTTAAAAGGAAACGCTGCCCAAACGTTTTTGTGTTGGAAAGGGGGGGGGGGGAAGAGACAAAGTTCGTGGATGAAGTTAACAACTTGGCTCGTAAGCAATTTGCTGTCAAAACTGTTACTAGGTGGAAGCAATTAAGATCTGCAAGTCTCTGTAGCGCAGTTGGCTTCGTTCTCGACTCGGTCGGGTATCTGGGGTTCGATGCCCGGACGGAACAGAAATGATTGATGCGAATTTGATGCGACGCACCGCAAACACCGGCTTTAGTTTTGTATCATTATTACGTTAGTTTGGTTGCTGGTTCTGGTGGTGGTGGTGTTGTGGTTGTGATGGTGGTGGTGGTGTTGTTGTGGTTGTGATGGTGGTGGTGGTGGTGTTGTGGTTGTGATGGTGGTGGTGGTGTTGTTGTGGTTGTGATGGTGGTGGTGGTGGTGTTGTGGTTGTGATGGTGGTGGTGGTGTTGTGGTTGTGATGGTGGTGGTGGTGGTGTTGTGGTTGTGATGGTGGTGGTGGTGGTGTTGTGGTTGTGATGGTGGTGGTGGTGTTGTGGTTGTGATGGTGGTGGTGGTGGTGTGGTTGTGATGGTGGTGGTGGTGGTGTGGTTATGACGCTAGTGGTGGTGGACCGCCAGGCGGAAACGGGTGGGTACATGCGGGAACTTGTGAAGCAATGAACAAGTAAGGGCAAAGAGGTAGAAAAGCCTATTTGACATAGCTCGGGTGCATGGGGGGAATTGTGTAAAACCCTGGTTTGTGTCTCGGAGAGGCTGCAGGATCCGTTGGTAAATCAGGATGATTTCCCGGTTGCAATTCTCTTAACCATGTCGTAGCTCAGTCGATTAAGGCAGCGTCTGGGATCATCCCGGACGTAGGTTCGAACCCTCGTCACGGCCCTTGTGGATTTGTTCATTTGATGCATCACGCTATTGTGATTTGTGTGTAGTGTTGTGAAGCAATATTATACGTGAAGGTATGAATTATTGATACGGGGAAGATAAGGCGATATTATCAGCAGGACGGATACTCTTGACTAAAGGTCCATCCATCTAGACTGGTCAGTAGAGACTTCCTGGCTTCTTGCAGGGTCGGCGTTCGATTCCCAATAGTCATAACTGCCTGGACATCATTTATTCACCCCCCCCCCTACTCCCCTCTCTCCCCCTCTCCCACCCTACTCCCCTCTCCCCCGGGCGTATAATTCCCGTTGCCACGAACAACTGACCCTCAGGATGAAACTCAAAACAGTTGAGTTACTCCCGTGTACATATTCGCTGCTAAGGGAACGGAGGCATCAGATGAAAAGGAAGCGTGCCCAACCATTTCTGTCCCATCCGGGGATCGAACCTGGGATCCTGGCTTGGTCTTGACAACATAAGGATTAATCTGAGGTGAGAGGAAGATGTTGCTCACCTTGAAGACGGTAGATGACACCTGTGTCAGGTGAGGCCTTGGAAGGGGACACCTGGTGAGAAGTGTGTACACACTGGTGAGGGAGAAGGGAAAAGTAGATAGGTAGATGGTAGATGAAGGTGGAAGCTGATGGCTCGCTAAGAGGTGGCCATTGGCCAGCTTTACCGACAGGTTGTCTTCAGGTTGGGGTCGTATGCTTTAATATACGAAATACATAGATTTTGACTAAAACATACACAAGATTATATTGCAGTTTGGGCGTATACATACACTGTGGTCTTACCAAATACATGTATACATACACTGTGGTCTTACCAAATACATGTATACATACACTGTGGTCGTACCAAATACATGTATACATACTGTGGTCGTACCAAATACATGTATACATACACTGTGGTCGTACCAAATACATGTATACATACACTGTGGTCGTACCAAATACATGTATACATACACTGTGGTCGTACCAAATACATGTATACATACACTGTGGTCTTACCAAATACATGTATACATACACTGTGGTCTTACCAAATACATGTATACATACACTGTGGTCGTACCAAATACATGTATACATACACTGTGGTCGTACCAAATACATGTATACATACACTGTGGTCGTACCAAATACATGTATACATACACTGTGGTCGTACCAAATACATGTATACATACACTGTGGTCTTACCAAATACATGTATATATACATTATGGTCGTAGGTACACAATGACAGGAGGATATAAAGGTATTAAGGTTCATACTGTATAGAAAGGCTATGACGATACCCGCACAGCGTCTGAGGCAAGTCAGTTACTAAATGGGGGTCAGGTACATTACATGTTGAACAGACCACACACTAGGTGAAGGGACGACGACGTTTCGGTCCGTCTTGGACCATTCTCAAGTCGATTTGAGAATGGTCCAGGACGGACCGAAACGTCGTCGTTCCTTCACCTTCTAGTGTGTGGTCTGGTCGACATACTTTAGCCACGTTATTGTGACTCCTCACCTGCAGGTACATCATGTTGAGCATTACTAAAGCAATGCTATGTGCTAGTACCATGAATGCTTTAAGTTTCTCAGATTGATTTTTGATTTGATTGTTGCCGCCAAAGGTGGCTAGTTTATTGTGCACCCCATACTCATCCTGTGAGCGGTAGCGCAAAAGCATTACAGAGGGCACAAAAGTTTCTCAGAGGCTGTGATGGTCCTGGTTCCATCTGTAGGTGCTTACTGTTTCTTGAGGTTATCTTGATTTCAGGGCTTAGCGTCCCTGCGGTCCGGTCCTCGACCAGGCCTCCTTTTTGTTACACACTCCCCGGGAAGCAGCCCGTAGCAGCTGTCTTAACTCCTAGGTACCTATTTACTGCTAGGTAAGAGGGGAGCATCAGGGGTGAAAGAAACATTTTGCCCATTTGTCTCCGCCTCCACCGGGGATCGAACCCGGAACCTCAGGACTACGAAGCTGGAATTTCAGTTCATACATAAGCGGGGAGGTGGGGATTGACTAATTGATCATCATTAGTGTTGGTGTCTGGTAGAATGTATCTATCGATGAGATAGGTTTGTATATTATAAAATTGTTAAAATGTCTTCAGTAATACACCTTTTGTGTGCGCTTATACCTCAATATAATAGTTTCAATTCAGTTTCAATAATACATGTTTTTATATTATTTTACCAAGAGGTACACGAGAATTAATGGGTGAGCATTTTTGTGATTCGTCTCGCTAATGTACGACAATGTACACGAGTGAGCACAATAGATTGATAAAGATTAAGACACCCAAGAGGTGGCACGGGCATGAATAGCCCGTAAGTGGTACATTTTTTTTTTGTTCGGTAGATCTTTTCAGTGTTCTGAGGTTGCATTTAATCGTAAAGCTGCTGTCGCGGGGGAGGATACTGCTCGACAGTATTTATGAGGGTGTCCAACTGCTGGACACCTTACGGGCTCACCATAGCCCGTGCTACATGGACACCTCGTTCTGAGTAGCTAAATCTTTAACAACAACATGCTGGCCACCTTTTTTGACCAGAAGAGTGGCTGTGTTGATGTGAGCACGATAATGTACCTGTACTCTTTATAAAGTTACGTTCAATAGTTCAAGGTTAGGGTCACTTAAAGAGCCTTCAAACAGCGCCACCTAAGAGCTCCTTCACTATGGGTTTTGGCTGTCTGACCCCCCAAAAGACCTGGGGCCAGATTCACGAAAGCACTTACGAACCTGTACATCTTTTCTCAATCTTTTGGCGGCTTTGTTTACAATTATTAAACGGTTAATGAGCTCCGAAGCACCAGGAGGCTGTTTATAAGAATGCCAACAGTTGATTGGGAAGTTTTCATGCTTGTAAACTGTTTAATAAATGTAACCAAAGCCATCAAAGATTGAGGACAGATGTACACGTTCGTAAGTGCTTGCGTAAGCGCTTTCGTGAATCTGGACCCAGGGCATTATTGGGAGGAAGGCAGGCGGGCACTGCGTAGTTTGTGGCGGGAAAGTTGGCGCGTCGTCACCCACGGCGAAGAACGGGAGTGACCAGAGAAGTGAAACTGGCCGACAGCTTCTGGGGACGAGTTTTTTGTCCAATCCTCAGGGTGGTGATGAGGCCCCCTTCCCCTCTCCTCCACCCCAGAGCCCAGCCCTTCTCTAGGTCACTGTGTCTAGGTTGAATTTTGAAATATATATAACTTTACATGTGGCTGTATTTTATTAATCTGGTTCGCATGTTAGTGTATATAACCTTTATGTGGTCGATAGGAGTCGTTATATATTCGTTAACGTATTAGTGGGCGTCTGGTTCCCTTAGATATAATGTTAGTGCTCATGTCCTGAGGGTCGTGAGGCAAGCGTAACACGCCTGGTAACATGGGGTCGAGCTCACCGAGACCATTAAGTATGGTGGGAAGTGTGTAAGGGGGCTCGGGGTCGGTGTTGCCGGAAGCCAGTGTGCATTAAAGTCGCACCGATGTTTACCGTCATCAGTAAGGGCCCGCACGCACGCACACTGTTCAGGCGGGAACATTATCACGCCGTAGTGACGTCACTCGCCTCCATACACAAATTATAGAAGATATTTGATCGTACTTTTGTCAGGTTAGGATGGATTGGGTTGCTTTAGGCTAGCTTGGGGGTTGGGTTAGTTTAGGCTAGGTTGGGCTAGGCTAGGTTTGGGTAGGCTAGTTAGGCTGCGTTGGGTTAGGTTAGGCTGCGTTGGGCTAGGTTAGGCTAGGTTAGTTTAGGCTACGTTGGGTTAGTTTAGGCTAGGTTGGGCTAGGCTGGGTTGGGTTTAAGTTAGAATAGCGTAGACGTCCAGGAGTACACACTTTTCTCAGGTCTTGGATCCTACTGTATACACGACGAGGAGACGCCATTAGCGTTCAGTGTTGTGAGTGTTCCCGTAGAATATAACTGATAAAGCTATCAGTTACCACACTGCTTACGTGTCTAGCGTTCCCAGGAGTTGTCAAGCACTTCCGCGTCCACTTACAAAACCTGTACATCTTTCCTCAATCATGACTGCTGTCAGTATTTATTCAAATCTATGAGCTCCGAGGCGCTACGAGAGTGCCTATAACAATCCTTGGGATTAAGAGGTTTCGAAGCTCGTTTAATTCGGACTAAGCCGCCATGATTGAGGAAAGATGTACAGGTTTCGGGAAATGTGTGAGGAGGAGGACTCGCGAGTAATTAAATTAATGCACTTGAGTGTTAATTCGCATGGTTCGCGAATGATTAATTTTGTTTAGAATAGTGAATCTAAAAACAGTTTCAAAGTAGCACGGGCTATGGTGAACCCGTAGTAGACTTAACTGGCACAGGAGTAGGGCTGTATGTGGTGAATGACTCGTAAATTAGGGGGGGGGGAATGCATCGCAGAAAACTTAAATATGTAATGGTGTTTTTTCCAGGAGAGTGGCAGGCATGATGCTTGTTAGTGTTCCCTTGGTATTATCAGCCCTCTCCTTCATACACTGTGTCGCCTTGTCTCATTATCCTCCCTATCTAGTCTTTCATGAGCCCGTCCTCTGACCAAATCCATTACCTTGAGAAACCTCTTCAGCCCCCCCCCCCCTCAAACCACCTGGATAGTTAGTTATCTAGATTTTTGTGATGGTCTGAAAGCATATTACGATTCCTGTAAGTCTACGAGTTAACTGGCAAGGGAACCTTGGTCCTGAACAGATATTATTCTCAAGTTACAACTTTATTGTATTATAAATCGTTGGTTTAAAGTATAAAAGGTGTATGCTGGAAAAAAATACTTTGAAGAATTTTGGTTTTCTGTAAACGGTATTCTCGGAGACACTTAAGTTTTCGAATTCCATATTTCGCATTATCATCAATAATACACCGCATTAACGTATCCAAATGTAATGACATCTAACTTAACCTAATCAAACCTTAACCTAATCAAACCTTAACCTAAAGTAACCTTAACCTGATTATGGATAGAGTAGATAATGGCAATTAATTAACATTTGTTAATTAATGCCATTATCTACTGTTCGGTTGTTGTCCATAAAGATTATTTAATATTTGGTTCACATTTTGTACCCAGACATGAACATAACACGTTTCTATTGACAGTGTTGCCAAATTTACACATGGTTTTTATGCCGTTGTTTGTTGATAATAGCGGAAGCATCGGTCTGCCCTTGGTTAAGTGTACCATCCCGGGTGGTGGTACCCGCATGTGGGTCAGGTATACCACCTGAGATGATGATACCCGCATGTAGAAGATGCTGATGGGGGACATCTACGTCGATGTTGGAGAGGAGGGAATGCTGTTAGTTTTGGTGGAGTAGGCTAGGCAGGAACTGCAAGGTCATACTTTCTCTGCAGGTGGTGGTGGGGGGGGGGGGGGGACCAGGAGCCGCCACCAAGCTTGACCCACACACACACAAGGGGGCCTGGTAGCCTGGTGGATAGCGTGCAGGACTCGTAATTCTGTGGCGCGGGTTCGATTCCCGCACCAGGCAGACACAAATGGGTAAAAGTTTCTTTCAGCCTGAATGGCCTTGTTACCTAGCAGTAAATAGGTACCTGGGAGTTAGTCAGCTGTCACGGGCTGCTTCCTGGTGTGTATGGGTGTGTGTGTGTGTGTGATGTGGAAAAAAAGTAGTTAGTAAACAGTTTGATTAACAGTTGAGAGGCGGGCCGAAAGAGCAAAGCTCAACCCCCGCAAACACAACTAGGTGAATACACACACACACACACACACACACACACACACACACACACACACACACACACACACACACACACACCCCTTCCTAAAGCTGCGTTGTTGCATCTCCAGCTTTGGTGCAAGAGACACTTATTAGCATATTTTATGGCGTGATATATCCGGGTGTTTCTACACTGATGAGACTGGAGGCTGATATACCACCCACCACCCTTCACGAAGTATGCTTGCTAACCATTTGTCATGTGTTCAGTATATTTCCTGCAGGCATATGCTTGCTGTTGTTACTTGGAGGAGAGGGGGGTGGGATGTTGTTCTAAGGGCATAGCCTCGTGATATTCCTTCCTGGAGGCCTAGACTGGAACAAGCAGAGCTGTGTATAGGCCTAGACGTGGACATGTATTGACGTCGTTCAGGCCAACAACCGCACGAAAGTGTTTTACGATGGAGTGTTTTACGATGGTAAGGAGAGTATATAGTACGATTTTGAAAAGGGGGGAGGGGAGGGGGGGGGGAGTTGGTCACGTGATGGCCACAATATGGGTTGGTAGAGATTGTGGATACTTCAGGAACTGTGGTGAAAGGTGGTAGTGGTATGGTGGTGGTGGACGGGTAGAGAGCATCGTGGGAGAGGTTAGGGTGTGCCGTAGAGGAAGTACTGTAGGTTGCCGGAAGCCCTACTGGCAGCCTCCACCACCACCACCCACTTCCTCTCGTAATCTCTCAACATCAGCAACAGTTTTTTTTATATCAAGTTTCCTTCAGTGTATCGCCTCTTGTCAGGCTGCGCCCTGGTTTCTCGCGTGTGTACGCACCCACGTTGCGTGCAGGCTAGTGGCATGGGAGGTTGCGTGCCCCTTTGGCGTGCTGGTGGGGCATGGGTCGACGTCTCTTCCACCTACCCTCTCGTAGGCCGAACAAGGGGGCTCGAAATAAACGGCTCCATTCACGTGTGAACGGAAAGTGGCAATGTTTGGGTCCGCCCCGGCTCCTGGACCATGGCTCATGGACCCTGATAGCGTCATCAGGGAGCACAAGGACACGACCAGCCCTTAAGGGGAAGGATATTCCCAACGCCCCCCCGAGACCCAGTCACCCTCTCGACTCTGTGTGTGTGTTTAAGTGGTTGAGACAACCTTGAATGGGTTTTAAAGTGTCATGTGGAAGGTGAAGACAGTTTTAGAGGTTACCTCCCAATGTTTACCTCCACACGGATGCTCTGATTGGTCCACACGCCTTCAGCCTTTCTACGTCTCTAATGATTGGCCGAGATGCCTTGATACAATCCACCAATCATTCGGATGATTGGCACGCGTCACAAACCTTAGTTGACTCGAGCTCTCATTAGTTATCTTTTATTGTACATGTGAGCAAATTATGAATAACAAATTTAGATTATGAAAGTGATAGAGATGAGTCTGTCCTTGACTGACTTCTGCGGAGACAGGCGACGCAAGCAGAGTGCCACGATTCATCACGCAATTTACGCAATAAAGTACGAAACCTCTACATCTTTCACCCCCTCTTAATGATGGCGGCTTTGTTTACACTTATTGGCCAGTTTACGAGCTTCGACACATTACAACCCGAGGTCGTTATAACCAATTGATGGTTATAAGAGGCATTAGGCGTTTCTCGTGGCGCTTCAGAGTACATACAATTTAATAAATGTAATCGGAGCCGCCGTGATTGGGGAAAAGATATACAGGTTTCGTAAAGTGGTTGGGTAATAACCTCTTATAACCAATTGATGGTTATAAGAGGCATTAGGCGTTTCTCGTGGCGCTTCAGAGTACATACAATTTAATAAATGTAATCGGAGCCGCCGTGATTGGGGAAAAGATATACAGGTTTCGTAAAGTGGTTGGGTAACTAATGGACGAATCGTGACTCAGGGTAGTTAAGAGCTGATTTTAATGTCCTCGGCGAATTTGCGAAGTCTAGTGAACATGACGTCAGCAACATGTATATACTAAAGCAACTCTGACGTCATTCAGGAAGGCACAAGCGTAAAGGTGACGTCACAAAACATATCCACATCATAGTGGGCGTCATACTGGACTGGTAATCCAACGGGCGTGTTTCCAGACCTCCAAAGAAGAGTAATAGACTCCCCCGTATCACACAGAATATGAAGTTGGATCCACCATCGTGGAGACTTCACGGCCCCCCAAACCCGTCCTCAGACTAAGTCCATTCCATCCAGCGGTCGACCCCAAAGACGCATTCATTAATTTTAACATGCTGCTCACGCAAAATTGGAATGTTCTCCAATGTAAATTAATAGTTATATATTAGCATATTTAGGCATAGGTTAGGTTAGGTGTTTAGGTTCTGTTGGCGATTATTTGTATTTGTAGTACGTGGGTGAAGCATTTACAGCGTTGTGGTTCGAACAGAAGTCGTCAGTGAAGCACTTGTTCCGCACGTGTCAGAACGTCATCAGTCGAGTCGTGTGTAAACTATTTTTCAATCATAAATAAGGTGTGTGGTGGGTGTACTTTGGCCTTTAGGAGGACGGGCAGACTCAATGGGAATAGGGGCTGCAGGTCAAGCCTGGCCTCCCAAACTTCCAAGCCTCCCAAGGGCCTTTGGGAGGCCTTTGGAAGGAAGCCTTTGGGAGGCCTCCCAAGCCTCCCAAATTCTCACAAGTCAAGCCTGGTCTCGGGCTGGGCTTGGAGTAGAACTCCTCTCAGAACCCTATCAACCAACTATCAACCAACCAGGCCCTCGTAGACTCGTGGTTCCAGCTTCTATCCAGGGGTATAGACTCGGCCTTGTACATCCCTTTTGAGAAATCATTCAAAATAACATTACTTTTAGAATTTAAGAGATCAGGACCAGGTGAGTCCTTTTTCTCAATAAATACACATCGCCTTTCAAATTATAACGTTTGCACTAGATGCCTAAACTTATTAACAACGATTTAGGTTTCGGTACACCTGTTTAGGCCACTATTGTAAAGGTTTGTAGGAGTTTTGGAAGAGAGTTTGACTCTGGAAGGCAAAAGTGGGGGATTGAGAGGGAGGGGTTCCTTAAGTCTTTCCTCCCAAAAAGGTGTTCCTCTGCATCTATTAATTTCTAAGTTGGTCCACAGACATTTCCGATTAAATTAAAACAAAATCTAATTTTGAGTGAACTTTCCGACTAAATTAAAAAAAAATCTAATTTTGAGTGAACGCGGCCCTTCCCCCGTGGGTGGTGGAGCGGGTCAGAGGGAGATCTCACGTTCTGTCGTCAGAACGTGAGGCGTTTAACACTGTGAACGTATTAATGAACACGCTCCTTGTGAGAGGGAAGACCAGGCAGGCGTGGTGGTTGGTGGGGGGGGGGGCGTGAGAATAGATAGATATTGTGTAGCTCACGAGATTGACTCGAGATATCGTGGTGATATTGACTCGAGATATCGTGGTGATATTGACTCGAGATATCGTGGTGATATTGACTCGAGATATCGTGGTGATATTGACTCGAGATATCGTGGTGATATTGACTCGAGATATCGTGGTGATATTGACTCGAGATATCGTGGTGATATTGACTCGAGATATCGTGGTGATATTGACTCGAGATGTCGTGGTGATTTTGACTCGAGATGTCGTGATTGAATACAGAATGCGTGTCCACAGATGGATGGGTAAAGAGTGTCATCTCTGTGGATTTAGTTGACGATGGGATGGGTTAGTGACACTGAAATTGAAATAAGTTTATTGAGGTAAAATACACACAAAGGGATGAGGTAGCTCAAGCTATTCTCACCCCGTTCAGTACATCGTGTTAATACATACATAGACACATACACACATCACAAGCAATAAACGTATTACCGAACATTCTCAAAGAGAGAAACGTGTACTTTTCCTCCTTTACACAAGTATAGTGGCACTTCACTCGCTCGGGGGGGGGGGGGGGGAAGATTGTTTGTTAGTTGGTTGCACTTCACTATTATTACAGTAATTACAATTATTACTTATCCTATACCTATAATAGGTTAAGTAATAATTCTAATTAAGAAGCAATAAGATGCTTATCTTTACTAAGAAGGTTAGGTAAGGTCGGTGTTTTCTATGAAGCTTTTCAAGGTGAACTAAAATATTCACAATAAATTAATGTCACATATGCACTTATTAAATAAGTCAATATTGACTGTACGAAAGTGCGAGAACGGGTTGCACTATGGCGGGTAATGGCGAGGGTAATCAACAGACAGATATGCCAGAGGTTATATGTCATATCCTACGGGCTCGCCATAGCCCGTGCTACTTGGAACTTTGTTCTTAGTAGCTGAATCTTTAACAACAACAACAGCCAGAGGTCGGTCTGTTGAGTGAGTTATAGGGTTAAAAAGGTCCAAAAATTGCTCTCGCGCTCTGCTGCTTGTATAACAAGATTGCTGTTCACTTGAATACGTGGGCGACAGTCTCACTCCTGCAGGTCGGCGTTCAATCCCCGACCGTCCTAGTAGTTGGACACTATTCCTTTCTCCCCGTGCTATCCTAAATCCTTATCCTCGTATTCCTTTCAAAGTGTTATATAGTGGTTTAGTGCTTTCTCCTGATGATTATATTACCTGAGAACATGATTGATGTCGTCTGTCTCCCCTCTCCCCTACACCTCTCTACCTCTGCCCTCTCCCCTACACCTCTCTACCTCTGCCCTCTCCCCTACACCTCTCTACCTCTGCCCTCTCCCCTACACTTCTCTACCTCTGCCCTCTCCCCTACACCTCTCTACCTCTGCCCTCTCCCCTACACCTCTCTACCTCTGCCCTCTCCCCTACACCTCTCTACCTCTGCCCTCTCCCCTACACCTCTCTACCTCTGCCCTCTCCCCTACACCTCTCTACCTCTGCCCTCTCCCCTACACCTCTCTACCTCTGCCCTCTCCCCTACACCTCTCTACCTCTGCCCTCTCCCCTACACCTCTCTACCTCTGCCCTCTCCCCTACACCTCTCTACCTCTGCCCTCTCCCCTACACCTCTCTACCTCTGCCCTCTCCCCTACACCTCTCTACCTCTGCCCTCTCCCCTACTCTAAGGTAGAGTTCAGCTGACGAATATCTCCAAGTTCCAAATATGAGTTGAGGAATGACAGGGAGCTGAGCGTGCAAGTTGTGGACGCCGAAGGACATTCGTGATAAGGGAAAGGTCGCCAGGGCGGTGTGTAGGATGCCCAGTGTCCTTTTATCAAGAGGCCAAAAGTTGCTAAACTCTTTCTCTCTCTCTCCTCAAAAGCTGTTCATCTAGTAACCTTGGCAGTGCTTCTACATGACCCCCTGACATTTGTACCTTATTGTCTAGTGTCTGGGTGGTGGGGAGTGCAGTGGGACGGGAAATACGCACAAGGCAGTTGCATGCATTGTTTGACCTTGGAGGTGAACTGGGGATTATAGTTATACAGATGACCTCCCCGAGAGCCACGGAGATGGTGCCACCACGCTTGCCCCACTCCCCTCCCTCCCCATGGAGTGCTCGTTACACTAGACCTGAATCATGAGGTAGAGCTACGCGTTAGTCACGTAACGTCTGTTGGCACTCGCTGGGATCAGTTTCCAGGATATTAATACGGAGTCATACAGGACGCATACACACGTGAATGACTGGTCGCGCATGTTGTGTGGGAGTGTCTCCCCCCCCCCCCCCCCCCCCCCCCCCCCCCCCCCCCCGCCTTATACACAGTGTGTGGAAACACGTAAGTTCAGTAGAACTTCGGTTTCAACTTTTTTTTTTCTTTTTTTTTTTAACCATGTCGTAGCTCAGTCGATTAAGGCAGTGTCTGGGATGCTCCAGAACGCAGGTTCGAATCCTCGTCACGGCCCTTATGGATTTGTTCAGTGTATGGAAGATAGTTTTAAGCAAGATGAGGCTGCAAAGAAGAGATAGCAGTTATTAGGGGGAAGTTCTAAGCACACCCTTATCTCCCCTCACCCCCCCCCCCCCCCCCTGGCTTTATAGGGTAATGAGGAACCAGCTGTTCCGTTGTCATAGTTGACGCCATACACGATAAAGATCGAAAACAGACAAATTACCCAGAGCTAAACTCTCGCATCGCTGGAAAAGTTGGGGCATAGGAGACCTGATCGTGACATATAAGGTACTGGGACAAACTCGTTCATCATGGGGTAACGATTGACCGAAAAGGGCCAAGAGATGAAAACTGTAACTTCGTACAAATCCGAAGAACGTCAGAAAGCAGCTGATGAGTAACATGTCAAATGAGCTACACGTCCAACAGCTCGATTCACGGCTTTGTGTTAATTGTTGTTATAGATTCAGCTACTCGGAACAAGTTCCAAGTAGCACGGGCTATGGTGAGCCCGTAACTTACCTGGCACAGGAGCGGGGCAAGTAGCACGGGCTATGGTGAGCCCGTAACTTACCTGGCACAGGAGCGGGGCAAGTAGCACGGGCTATGGTGAGCCTGTCTGTTTTGTGTTCATAAAGAAAACGGGAACTTACAAGACTAGGAGCTAGACTTTTATCCCCGTAAACACAGCTAAGAACAAGTAGGCAGAGTAACTAGGTAAGAACACTTGAGGTAAGATGAATTACCGAGAGATGAGTGCTAAGGGGGAAGGGAATTGTGGGGAAAGCGCCAAGCCATGACGACTATATAGCACTGGGAAGGGGTCAGGATAAGGATTTGGGATGGGACGGAGGGAAGGAATGGTGCCCAACCACTTGGACGGTCGGGGATTGAACGCCAACCTGCATGAAGCGAGACAGTCGCTCTACCGTCCAGCCCAAGCGGTTGGACAGATGAGTGCTAAGTCAACATGACTATGACGCACTTTGGAGGAACGTGAGGACAGGGTTCTGGGATATGAACCTGGAGTGAAGGCACGATGCCCAACCCGCTAGGACCATCGGGGATCGAACACCAACCATGCACTGAAAGTTACAGCCCCGCTCCAAGTAAATCTATTACGATCTCACCATAGTTCGCGTGCTATTTGAAATTTTGTCCCGATGTTTCCGATTTAGCTACTCAGAACGAAGTGTCCATGTAGCACGGGCTATGGTGAGCCCGTAATTTGTCCCGAGTAGCTAAAACCACAACAGTAGCCGACCCTGCCAGAGGCGCGCCCGCCGTATCGACCAGTCAAAGTGTTTGAGAGGACCTTGAGTGTGTAGTGAGTAATGCAGCCATGACGTAGCTCGCTCATTGTTAGGCGGTGACTTGTGTTCCGAGGTGACAGTCTCCAGGGGTGTCCTCGTGTGTGGGCCGCATGCAGGGTGTGGGGGGTTGTTGTTTAAGATTTGCTACTTGAAACAAAAAGTTCCAAGTAGCACGGGCTATGGTGAGCCCGTACTGGACTTACCTGGCACAGGAACGGTGCCCAGGGTGTGGGGGCTGTGCGCGGGCGACGCCCACACCCACAATTGGAAAAAGTTCAGAGAGTTTGGAACAAGATTAGTGCCAGAGCTAAGACGGCTAAGCCAAGAATATAGGTTAATGGAACTAGATCTCTCAACCAAAGAGGATAGAAGATACTGAGGGGATATGATCAGAACGTAGAAGATACTGAGGGGAATTGATCAGGTGGACAAAGATAGTATCTTCAGGCTGAGAGAGAGAGCACAACACGAGGACAAAAGTGGAAGCTGGGAACACAAAATTAGCCGAAGGGACATAAGTACTCTCTAAGGGTGTACTTAAGTGGACCTTGACACGTCAAGAACAGCTACCCATCACTAAGTGTTTACGCGTCTCAAGCCACATTCTGGAATTCCCCGTCTTGAAGGTTTTCCTGCATGGATATCACACCCCGTTATCTTGAGGTTATCTTGAGATGATTTCGGGGCTTTTTAGTGTCCCCGCGGCCCGGTCCCCGACCAGGCCTCCACCCCCAGGAAGCAGCCCGTGACAGCTGACTAACTCCTGAGTACCTATTTACTGCTAGGTAACAGGGGCATTCAGGGTGAAAGAAACTTTGCCCATTTGTTTCTGCCTCGTGCGGGAATCGAACCCGAGCCACAGAATTACGAGTCCTGCGCGCTATCCACCAGGCTTTCGTGGCCCCGCCCTCCTAACGTTTGTGTAAAACCCTGGTTTGTGTCTCTGAGAGGCTGCAGGATCCTGTAAGTTCAGTAGAACTTCGATTTCAACTCTTTTTTTTTTTTTTTGACCCTGTCGTAGCTCAGTCGATTAAGGCAACGTCTGGGATGCTCTTGGACGCAGGTTCGAATCCTCGTCACGGCCCTTGTGGATTTGTTCATTTGATTTCTGTGTGTAAGGTTCCTACCGTCACTCGTATGTTTTGACTAAATTGCCCGAACCTAACCTACCCAAGGACCCACGAACAGAAAACGGTACATGTCAATTTCGCGGATTGAACGCTTTGGAATACTAACATCATACATTGTCTCTTCCCTGGCTGTGGTGGCGCCGTTCCCAAGGCCTGGTCTTCCAACTGTACGAGGCTACTCATTGCTTCGTGTATTTCACGGGTATAGAAATACAGCTATGCATTAGTTTAGTTCAAGATATCAAGATAGCTCAAGATATACCAAAAATATTAGCCAAAATACCCACCAATACCAGATATATTGCCCATAAAGCACTATCGTGTAGCATATTTTTGAGTATGTCAATGTATATTATGGAACGTTAGGCTGTTTCAACACCGTCGATTTTGAAGCTTTGAGTATCGGTTTCTATCTGCTTATTGGCAGTAAAGACGTTCATATTAAAAGATTCCAGATGCATGCAAAGGAAGATTGATAAAGATTAAACCATCCATGAGGTGGCACGGGCATGAATAGCCCGTAAAAAAATGTGAAAACTCTAAGGATTAGGTGAGGGGGGGGGGGGGGGTAGAGGTCTCGAAGATAATACCAGGTGTATTAGTGGTGCTTACCTGTTAATGAGGTAAACAATGAGTTGTTGACTGAGGACGTACAGGTGAATGGGAGGAGGATAGTGAATGGGAGGAGTATAGTGACTGTGATGCTTGTAGGTGTTGTGGCTCACTGTACGCAGTGTTGGAGGAGTTTGGAGGGGGGTGGGGGGTAAAGATTGCGTGTGTGCACACTCCCGCAGTGCATGGAATCACTTTTGAATCTTTGTTTGGAGGACGGGCTGCTGGTGTAACAGCCCGTCCTCCAAACAAAGATCCAAAAGTGATTCCATGCACCCGCCAAACCCCCTGTTTATGAATGAAAAGCGGTTTACACACACGACTCAACTGCTGACGTTCGAACATATCCGGAACAAGTGCTTCACCGACGAATTTTGTTCGAATCACAACGCTATAAATGCTTCACCCACGTACTACAAATACAAATAATCGCCAACAGAACCTAAACACCTAACCCTAACCTATCCTATGCCTTTATATACACAATATGCCAATATATTATAATATTAATTTATACTTGAGAAAATTCCCGTTTTGAATGAATAGCATGTTAAAATATATTAATGCGTCTGTGGGGTCGACCGCTGAATGTAATGGACTTGAGTCGAGGACGGGTTGACACCAGACTCGCGACTGATGACGTCCGAACACTTCCGGAACAAGTGCTACGCTCACGTCCTCTGTTCGAACCATAATTCTATATAAATGCTTCACTCACGTGCTAAAAAAATACAAATAATCGCCTAACTATACATATAATTTTTGCGTAATAATTTATACACGAGAACAAAGTTGTTTTTAATACACAGCATGTTAAAATTGTTGCATGGGTCTGGGGAGGACGGCCGCTGCTTTAAACAGCCTAGTGTGAGGGGGACGGGTGAGTTCGCGCGACTCTGCGTGAAGAGCAGTTGAGGCTTGACAAGAGGTGTGACCACAGCTATTTAATCTTTGTCAGTCTCGAGTGTGTTGCACCAGAGCTATTTCAGTGTGTTGTGTTGCACTAGATCTACTTCGCCCTGTGTACTGTGTTGCACCAGAGCTATTTCAGTGTACTGTGTTGCACCAGATTTGAGTTGCATTTGAGGTGAAATAAGCTGTTAGCAGATTTGTTTTAAGCGTAGCGTTATGTAACTGTTCTAACATTCGTTTGTGTTTAGAATAACGAGAGCTGTAATGTCCTATAATACAGCCATACAAATACATGATAATACTGTAATTAGGTTAATCACCCTATTGGCTTGAAATGTTCTCTTTGATAAATCACGCAATTGTCATTTCATATTGTATGGCGCGCGCACGCACGCACGTGCTCGTACGGGGTTTTCTCTAGCTCTTTAGACTAGTAATTTACGGTGGTCGATATAATGACAAAAGCCTCACCCAGGATAATTTCCCCGGGGATTCATTAGGTTTCCACATAGGTGCTCCTGTTACGGCTGCGTATGAACTGGGCGTTGCAAAGGTGCAGAGTACCGCTGTGCGAGGCTATAGTCAGGCACAGGTATGGATTTTGCGCATATAGAAAGCTGAACTGATTGCTGCATGCCAGTTACAGCCCCACTCCTGTGCCAGGTAAGTTCAATACGGGCTCACCATAGCCCGTGCTCCTTGGAACTAGTTCAGAGTAGCTGAATCTATAACAGCTAAACATGCTGCATGCTGGCATTTGTGTGTGATATGTTAGAACTGTCGCTGCTTGTACCCTTTAGTTATTGAATATGGCAGTTTGAGGAATGGTTCTAGTACGAATCTCCGCTTCAGCCCCTACAGTTAGACTGTCACAGCCGAGCAGGAACCGGTTAATTACTTCAAACTGATATCCGTTAATGGATTCCAGTGAGTTAGATAGAATTGATTCATGGCAGTGTCGACACGAACCCTCGACACTAGGCAGTGTCGAGAGTCGAGACGTGCCTCAGGTGCCGTAGGGATGTGTTCATTCAGGCCAGGTCAAGTGTCATAGGAGCTAGTGGACTATAGTGTTGTATCGACACAGTGCAATGAGACGAGAGGAACATCATCGGAGGGGGGGGGGGAATTCCTGGGTCGTGGGGCACTACACGCCATGATGACAAGCCTGCCCTGCGGTGGGTAGGTACCAGGAAGGGCACGATACCCAAGCCATGAGAGATACGCAGATTTGGGTATGGGTAGGCGAGACATTAAATCTGTGTACTGTATATGGATGTAGGTTAGTGTGCCCAGGTAGGGAGGAGGGGGGGGGGGGGTTGGGCACCATTCCTCCCCTCCCGTTCCATCCCAAATCCTTATCCTGATTCCCCCTTCCTTGGTGCTTAATACTCGGTAATGGCTTGATGCTTTTCCCTGATCCCTTCCCTTCCCTTCCCGTATTTAGTCAGGGTAGAAGAAACTGGGCCGGCTGAAACGTTAGGCTCTGTATTTTTTTTTTTTGGGTGGGGGGGGGGGGGGAGTGGGGTAATTTCTTTGACACTCCTGTTTTTTTTTTCCTGTTGGTTATATGTGGCTGTTTGTTGGTTTGTTTATCCAGCCCGTCGTCTAGAGTTGTCACAGCCTACATATTAAAAAAAAAATACAAATAAATTATTATAATTAATGAACTAAACTACCCGAGCCTAACTTAACTAATCAACCCGCGAATTGAAAACTGGACCGCCTGTAGGTGGTGGTAATGTGTGGCGGAGACACTGGCGAATCATATTTATTTACAAAGTCATATTACAAACGATGAGTCTCAGTAACGTGGCTGAAGTATGTTGACCAGACCACACACTAGAAGGTGAAGGGACGACGACGACGACGTTTCGGTCCGTCCTGGACCATTCTCACAATCGACTTGAGAATGGTCCAGGACGGACCGAAACGTCGTCGTCCCTTCACCTTCTAGTGTGTGTGGTCTGGTCAACATTATTAGTGTGAGTGTGGTGGGGAAGGGCGGGGGAATAAATACTCACCCCCAAATATACCAAATTAATGATATATTATATAACTGCCTTTCAAAAAATCTTGGGGTAAAAACTCGAACGAACGAAACGTCGTCGTCCCTTCACCTTCTAGTGTGTGTGGTCTGGTCAACAGAAGTCATATTACCTGTTACATATTCAGAACACAAGTCATACATATTCCATAGCAATATACTAGAGTCCAGTACAGTTATTTTGTATCTATATACCGTATTTTTTTTGTTTTAAGTAGTTAACTTGATTATACCGTAAATGGGTGGTTTTCGATCTCGCGGAGCAGTGATTGCAGGTATCTTGCGTCTTATCTTGCATCTTGATAATGCTTTCTTGACGTGATGCTCGTCTGTTTAGGTGAGGGTGGTGTTTGTCGACTCGGGCGTGCATGTGTGTGTTTGTCGTTTCTTAAGCGCGTGCGTGCGGGCGTGTGTTTGTGTAGGGTGTTGTGCAAGTGTCCGGGGGGGGGGGAGAGGGAAAGTGATTGTAATGAAAGGGAAAGGATGGAATGTGAGAGTTTATACAGTCATTACATGTCGGGAGAATTGTATTGTGTTTCTGAGCATTGAGTAGTAAATGAAGTGAAGATGTCTGTGGCAGAGCCAGCTAGCTGGTGTGTGTTCACCTAGTTGTATTCTAGTTGTATTCATCTAATTGTATTCGCCTAGTTGTATTCATCTAGTTGTGTTTTGCGGGGGTTGAGCTTTGCTCTTTCGGCCCGCCTCTCAACTGTTAATCAACTGTTTACTAGCTAATTTTTTTCCTAACAAAAAAGTTTCCTAACTCTGTGTGTGTGTGTGTGTGTGTGTGTGTGTGTGTGTGTGTGTGTGTGTGTGTGTGTGGTGTGTGTGTGTGTACTCACCTAATTCACCTAATTGTGCTTGCGGGGGTTGAGCTCTGGCTCTTTGGTCCCGCCTCTCAACCGTCAATCAACTGGTGTACAGATTCCTGAGCCTATTGGGCTCTATCATATCTACATTTGAAACTGTGAATGGAGTCAGCCTCCACCACATCACTTCCTAATGCATTCCATTTGCTAACTACTCTGACACTGAAAAAGTTCTTTCTAACGTCTCTGTGGCTCATTTGGGTACTCAGCTTCCACCTGTGTCCCCTTGTTCGCGTCCCACCAGTGTTGAAAAGTTCATCCTTGTTTACCCGGTCGATTCCCCGGGTATGTGTGTGTGTGTGTGTGTGTGTGTGTGTGTGTCAGGATTGGAAAGGATGGAGGTAGTGTTGTCTACAAATAATATAGGGTTTATAACGGCCATTTGTGGTTTTCTTTTAAATTTATGAAAGCCTATTCCCTAAAGTTAATATTTTCATGTGAATATAATTTATAATGGGCCTTATCAGAGTAGAGCGACAATTGTCCAATTTGTATTGATAAGATTTGGTGATTACTAAGAGTCATCGACAACTGATATAAATATATATTTGTGACTCGAATTAACCGGACAAACCGAAACTTGAACAAAATATGAATAGCGTATAATCCCGTAACTTTGTCTGGTGTTGGGCTTAAAGCCTAACAAACTCCGACAGGGTTATGAAGGGAACCACAAGTGCTTAATTACTTGCCGTACTTAATTACTTACTTAATTACGTGCTTAAGTACTTAATATTAAGAATGTTTAGCCTTGAACTTAGTCCAGTAGTCTCTCTCTCTTAGTCTAAAGTGAGACGGTCTTAGAGACTAAACTTAGTCTCTCTCTGTAAATCTCAGTGCATATGCACCGAGAAGCCTGGTACACTGAACAGGCCACCTCTCCTTCCTAACTTGAACTGTCGTGGGTAAAATTGGGTCTATGTTCATAAAGAATTACTAATGTATGTTAATTAAGCGTTAGACTTTACATTTGTAATGAGGGAAGACTGTCTTTGCTAACTAGGCCTAAATCTGCGGTTCCGTGTAAAATGCAATGCAGGTGTGTGTGTACTCGCCTATTTGTGCTTGCGGGGGTTGAGCTTTGGCTCTTTGGTCCCGCCTCCCAACTGTCAATCAACTGGTGAAGTGTGTGTGTGTGTGTTAACTGATTGTGCCTGCTGGATCAAGCTGTTAGCTCTTGGACCCCGCCTTTCTAATCGTCGTTGGTAATTTCACAGACTCCAGACCTATTTTTCATCGTATATCTACTAAAAGTTGCTCGCAAGCATCTCCAGGATGTAGCGCGTAGAAGCTCTCTAACTCGCAAGTACTTAGTGCTAGGTGAACAGGTCCATCAGGTGAAAGAAACTTTCCCATTCGTTTCTTCCTCGACCTGGAATCGAATCCCTTAGGATTATGACCCCAGAGCGTTGTCCACTCAGCTGTGAGGACGTGTGTATATTAAATAAATAGGAGTTATTGAATTATTATTCTTAAGTTATTGAAAGTATTATAATTCTTTTTAGTCTTCAGTATCCCCTGAAGCAATATACGTTTTCTTTAGTTGTCGGTTAAGCTTTAATTCTGGATATTTTTTACCACAGTTGCGATATCTCATTAAGAAATATGAAGGAGCAGCGTAATATTAATATTGAATTAAAATGCTTGACAAATGTTACATTAAAAACTACACCGAAAAAAATAATTTTTTTGCTGGTAAATAGTGCACTGAGTCAAGATTGGTTTATCATTGTGGGAAAGGGAGCTTATGGAGCTATTAAGCTTATCGAGGTCCCATGTAAAAAAGTGATTTGCATTCCTCAGGATGCTCGCCACCCAACAACAGTTGCCTGGTTACGGGCTATTCATGCCCGTGCCAACTTTTTTGGGGGCTTAATCTTCATCATCAATCATCAGTTGCCTAACTCCTGGCTACCCATCTACTGCTAGGTGAACGAAGGTATTAGGTGTAAGAGGAAAGTTGCCCGAACGTTTCTGTCCTGCTGCGGGAATTGAACCCGGAATCTTTCGGTTGGGCACCGACGGCGCAGACCACTCTGCTATAGGACCTTCTATGGTAGCCTGTTTGATAACGATGGAAACCACATCGTACAAAATTTTATACCGAGGGGGGAGCCGGTGGCTGAGCGGATAGAACACTGGACGTGTTATCCCGGGTTCGATCCCGGGCGCCGGCGAGAAACAATGGGCAGAGTTTTTTTCACCTGATACCCCTGTTACCTAGCAGTAAATAGGTACCAAGGAGTTAGTCAGCTGTCACGGGCTGCTTCCTGGGGGTGGAGGCTTGGTCGAGGACCGGGCCGCGGGGACACTGAAGCCCCGAAATCATCTCAAGATAAGATACCATCGACTTCGTGACTCACAATCGAGGAATAAGCTTGGCACAGTCTTAAGTTAAAGTACGTTTATTGAGACAATAAAGTACATATCAAAGGGATAGAGTAGCTTAGGCTATTTCTACCCTCTTCCCCTTTGATTGATGAAGATTAAGCCACCCAAAAGGTGGCACGGGCATGAATAGCCCGTAAGTGGTGGCTCTTTTGAGCCATTACCAGTATCAAGAGCTGATACTAAGAGATCTGTGGAGGTGCGACTGCACCCTGCGTGACGGGAGATGTCTGCCGTCTCTTCCGCTTCCCCCAAACAGTCTTATCTACCAACAAAGTCTGTCGCCCAGTCTTACCTACCCTCGTCAGTGTCATTTAGTGATGAACCATTTCGACACCTGTTGCTGCAAAAGTTCACGTAATTTGTTAGTCTGTCAATTATATAGTTTCATAATGCACTGCTCTTGGTGATTGTTTATGCAGGTTGTGTGGTGGTGCGTTGGATGTAACCGGTTGAGGGTTACCGTGAGATCTTGCGTAACTGAGCTCGGTTCCAGAGCCCCGGGGGTTTAGGGGTCGGGGTGACGAGGGGGCTCAAACGCTCAACATTTGAGCTACAAGACGGATATATATAGAGTTGGAGAGCATTGGAAGATGAGGAATTGTGTATAGTTATCTTTGTGTGTGTACTGGCCTAGTTGTGCTTGCCGTGGTTGAGCTTCGGCTCTTTGATCCCGCCTCTCAACCGTCAATCTACTTGTGTACAGATTTCTGAGCTTCTCAAGCTCTATCATATCTAAATTTGAAATTGTGCATGGAGTTGGCCTCCACCACCACATCGCTTCCTAGTGCATTCTATTTAATAGCTACTGACACTGAAAGTTTTTTCTAATGTGTGTGTGGCTCATTTGGATAATTAGATTCCACCTGTCCCCTTGCGCGTGTACCTCTCGTGTTAAATAATCCATCCTTGTCTACCCTGTCAATGTCTCTTAAGAATTTTGTAGGTAGTGATCATGTCTCCCCTTACGCTTCTGTCTTACAGCGACGCGAGGTGCATCTCACGCAGCCTTTCCCCGTAACTCATGCCTCTTAGTTCTGGGACTACCCTAGTGGCATACCTCTGAACTTTTTCCAGCTTCGTCTTGTGCTTGACAAGGTACGGGCTCCATGCTGGGGCTGCATACTCCAGGATTGGTCTTACGTGTGTGTCACTGGTGGTGGTAAACAAGAGGTTCAGCGCAGGGAAGAGGGTTCCCGTAGTCCTGGTGCGCGCGCACACTGGTACTATGATGTAAAAGATATTCGCTAATTAAAGGACATAAAACATGTGAAAATATTAACCCGCCAATTGTGGTACCAAAAAAAATGGTAAATGATTAGGCTCTGGTTTATTTCGATAAATCTGTTGGTTTATGAAGGTTCTCCCACCACCTCTGATCCCATTATCTCCCCCTTATCCCCCCCCCCCCCGGCCCCGCATTAACAAGCACAGGCTGCTAATAAGATTTTGTTTTGCCTTGCTTATCACGTCTCTCCGTCCTCGTGCAAATAACTAAGAGCGGCTCTTGTATGTTCTTCCTGTAAATGAGGCAAAAACCAAAAAAAATAGTTGGGGTTCCTCCTGCAGCTGGTGCGAGCACCGCCGGACAGCTGGTGCAAGGGATAGTGTGGTCTTGGGTGATCTAGGGAGTAGCTGCATCTTTATTAACCCACAATAAACATTAAACCTTGACCATTTGGTCACCATTTGGTCCGGGAGACATCTCCCGTCACGCAGGGTGCAGTCGCACCTCCACAGATCTCCAGTATCGGCTCTTGATACTGGTAATGGCTCAAAAGGGCCACCACTTACGGGCTTTTCATGCCCGTGCCACCTTTTGGGTGGCTTAATCCTCATCAATCAATCGTTGTTGTTATAGATTAAGCTACTCGGAACAAGTTCAAAGCAGCACGGGCTATGGTGAGCCCGTAACGTACCTGGCACAGGAGCGGGGCAGGAAGCACGGGCTATGGTTAGCCTCGTGGACGGGAGATGTTTCCCGTGATCTCTTCAATGAATCAATTAAACCTTGTTATATACAGGCCTTCCACCTGGAGTTAAAGTACGTAGCGTAACCATGTGATCCAAGATACCAATATGACGTGATGGACTACCAGAAAGTTGATTTTTTTGTATTGTTGAAATTTGGACAAACCAGATTTTTTTTTTTAGCAACATAAATGCAAGACCAAACCTATCTTAGGTCTGATACTTGGTAAACAGTGTTTGTCTGTCCTATTGATTCCCCTGAGAATGTTGAATGTTGGTCATCTTGAGGTTATCTTGAGATGATTTCGGGGCTTTAGTGTCCCCGGTCCTCGACCAGGCCTCCACCCCCAGGAAGCAGCCCGTGACAGCTGACTAACACCCAGGTACCTATTTTACTGCTAGGTAACAGGGGCATAGGGTGAAAGAAACTTTGCCCATTGTTTCTCGCCGGCGACTGGGATCGAACCCAGGACCACAGGATCAAAAGTCCAGTGTGCTGTCCGCTCGGCCGACCGGCTCCCATGTCATGATTACAAGTAAAATATTGGTGAACCTTGAAGCTACATTCAAATGGGGTGATTCAACACTTTGATTTAGTGATAAATGCTCCGAGTGCGCGCGCATTCTTGGCCACAATTGCATAGGTATATATTGCAATTTTAAGCTGTAATCGGCATTTTTACGCTGCAAAAAAAATTAAGGTTGTGAATGAACGACTGTGAACCATTGTTATGGTTCCCTGGTCATGTTGGAGTTTACAATAGATGTCATGTGTGACGTGCGACAAGCAGCTGTTTTACTGTGTAAAACTGTCCGGGAAATACTCCGTAGCTCGGCAATATCGATGAGGTAATATTTTTTGTGAATAAAAGGTTTATGCTATTAATAAAGGTAGTAATTAATAAAGATAACATGAAAGTAATTATTTTTTTTAAGTATGCGTTGTAAAACTTAATAATTTTGAGACGGTATTGTAATAGAAAATGGGAAGACCGCGATCGGAACAAGATTAGTTCTTGTCTTGAGTTCTAAACTCACAGTAACAAAAGACTGAATACCCCCAAATAAGTCGTGCATCTCTGATCAAACATTGAGGCTATACAATGAGATCGAACCTGTGTTCATGGACTACCCAGGCACACGCGCACTACCAGCTGCACCATGGTGAGCTCACATCTCGCCCAGAAATAAATAGTTGAGCTTACAAGTATCTCATACGTGCTAAAGTAGTGTACGCATATGGCGAGTGCAACGGAAAAGGTTCCAAATCTCCCAATTTCTGGTATTCCATTGTTGATACGAACTTACAATGTCTAGTATAAGCTCGCTAACTAATTAATAGACATGTTGCTTATGGGGGCACAGCTGCCCACCAAACATAATGATCTTTTAACGCAGTGGGAACGTTAAATCAACGAGTCTTAGATATTCAACCACTGGCTTTAAGGTTACAGAGCTTCCTGGGATGAGAAAGATCACATTGTGCTGTACGTTTCCCATTTGAATTAAGCTCTCTTAGTGTCATCGCTCGGCCTTGGCCCAATAAACTCTCCTTTCCAAGTCCGGCGAGTCCATATTAATTTCAAATCCTGTTGTGGGTGAGAACGTGTGTTGAAACAGGTCGCGCTGGCGGTCTTGCGGCTTCTCTACCCTTATTTAACCTAAATCCCCCGTGTAGCCTCGTGGAAGGATAGCCGCTCAGGGGTTGACCAAGCTCTCGGCGGGTATATATACTTTACTTTAATGTTTGGGGGAATATTTAGAGTATAATTGGAGGTTGGTCAGTGTGGTGGCCCTGATGAGCTGCTCAGAGCTTTGGACGACACCGTACTGGAAGAACATTCTTGCCGCAGGGGTTTGGTGATGGGGGAGGGGGAGTACTGACCTAGTAGGGGATACAATTGGGGTAACCTAGTAGGGGGATACACTAGTGGTAATCTATTAAGGGATACGACTAGCTTTGTGGGGATATACGGCCGTAACATCAAGCAAGTCTAGCAAAATTCAACTGATTTATCTGTTATCTGCTGTGGGGGTTAATTTAGTTTGATTAAATTTAACCCAGCCTAGAGTGGTGACGCAAGAATGAGTGGCATGACGCAGCTAGAGGATGACGCAAGTGTTAGTCGTATGACCCAGCTTAAGAGGGGTGACGCTAGTGCTATAGTCGTATGTGACAGGACAAGTTACAGGGTGAAGGTCCTTAACTTCCTGCACCTATTAATGAAACCACGTTTGGAGTTAGCCTCAACTAATTTCTTTTTAATTCGTTGCATTTACTGAACTTGTACCACCTTCCCCCCCCCCCCCCCCCCCCCCACCACCCACCAAGTTTCTAGTTAGCACTTACGGTCTCACGCCCTCTCCTGTCTCATGCTAACCACTTCGTGTTTGTGCACTTAGTTAATGTCTTGCAGCATCTTTGTGTTGTAAAAGTCTCTCCTCGTATACTTCGTTTCGTCTTGATGAGGTATAGTTCACTCGGCCTTTCCTTGAAGCTCTGTGCTCAGGCAGACATCAGTCTTGTAAACCTCGGGAGTTGCCTATTTTTTTTTTTGGGGGGGGGAATGGGTTTATTGCACAGCTGTGTTGCATATTTTAGTACTGGTCTAACGTCGGTAGTGTACAACATCCTGGGAGCTACCTTGTCCACGTTGCTAAAGATCTTCTAATAACCACCGGCTTTGCATGCACTGCTGATATTATCCTGTTGATGCAGGCGATGAGTCACAATAACGTGGCTGAAGTATGTTGACCAGACCACACACTAGAAATTGAAGGGACGACGACGTTTCGGTCCGTCCTGGACCATTCTGAACGACTTGAGAATGGTCCAGGACGGACCGAAACGTCGTCGTCCCTTCAATTTGTAGTGTGTGGTCTGGTCAACATCCTGTTGATGATCGAAGGTCGAAGGCCTTCTGGCAGTCCAGGAAGATGTAAGACTCCCATTCTTCTCTTCCCAGTGATCATCGTCTTGTTAGAGCTCTCTGGTAGGTTTGTCAGACAAGACTCCTCTTCTGTAAACCCGTTGTTCTGTACTTGTGGAAGGTGCTCAGCCTCTAACATGAAAGTCGTGGAAACTTCTGTCTAGTATGACGCAAATTTCCTTCTCGATTTCCATTTGCCTCCTCACCTCTGATCTTTTCTTGATATTTGATCGTTGATATATTTTTTGTCTGATGTGGATGTGTGCAGTAGTCAGTCGTTCTTCAGCCCCGGATGTTGTATAGTTTTCGTGTTGCTTCATAGTTTCTCGCATTCTTTATTTTACCTGAAGTTTTCTTAAGTTTTTTGTCTATGCATCTCCCAAACTATCCCACTGAGGTGTAATACCACCATGGGCTGGTATTAACCTCCCCTTGTATGACTAGGGGTATGTAATACCCCTTACGGATATTTCGGATATTACCCGAATTACGGGTAATTATTATTACGGAGTTCGGATATTACCCTGGTATAGTATGACCCCTGGTATTACCCCTCAGTGTTAGACTAAAGCTTTCTCCACCTTCTGGACATTTTTATTTTACTGCCAACGTTTTATTTTATCCTGTTTTAGTCTGCTGGTTTTCTATCCTCTCATACCTCTACACAAGTTACTAACCCCTAGTAGAATTTCGTGGTCATTTTCTCAACATCTGCCATATACTGGATTAAGTCAAGGTCTAGTGTGATAGCTCGGTCACTTCCTCCTCCTCCTTGCTCGCGTTCCTTCTTAAGATATATTACATTAGAAAGTTTGCTTGTGTGGTGTCCAACCTTGCTCTTCGTATCAGCTCCAGCAGATTTCTTGCCTCCCAGTTTATTTCCTCGTGACTGAAATCTCCCATGGTCAGAAGTTTTGATCTTATTTTGCGAGCAGTCATTGCTGCTCCTTGTATGGTATTTATTACACCTCTATTGTCTTGAAACGTCCGGCACTACGGTCAGTAGAGTTGTAAACCGCCTTGTTACGTCTAGTAGGTCAGATGGCTCGGTACCCACCAGGTATGATGCCCTATTGGGGTTCGAATCCCCACTAGGACGTTGAGTGGGTAAGTAGCAAATCCCTTGTACATAATTTAATTTAATAAAACCTTACACGCAAGTAGTGGCTTCACATTATATTACCAGCGAGTTCGGAAAATCAACACATGAAGAATGTTTACGAAGTGTCGAGATGTAGACGGCAGGTTAGCAATTTAGCATCCTGCTACTGCGAAATTAATCTCTACGCAAGTGTTCGTGTTAGAGAGACGGTGTTACTGGCTGGCAAGGATACATGTTTGGACTGAGCATGTGTAGTCATGACTTCCTGATGCAACCCTTGGGGCTTCTCAACCCCCCCCCCCTAGACACGCTGGGTTATGCACTTCTACAATATTTTCAACTTGGCTTCTAATATCGTGCAAATATTTTGGTTATGATAGCCTAATATGTAATTATGTTCATAAAACACGAATAAAAATTAGTTTGTATTCATGAAGAATATTAGTAAATAACAGTAATAATTTTATTCTTTATTTCGATTCCATCATTGGAAAGTCAGTGGATATTATATGACGATAGCCTCGTTCGTGTTGGTTTGGGGGGGGGGGGGGGCGGGGGGGTCTAGCCCCACCCGGATCCATACATGCAATTCGGGGCTATTGTCCCAGCCCCCTAGCACAAGCCTCTTCACCCTCTTAAGTGAAGGACCTCTCTTCCATCCCCACCACTTCCTTCTTATAATTGTCCTCTTTTGAAATACTCTCCCCCCTAATCCGAGACTCTTTTACTTGGTAGCTGTGTCGCTCTTAACTCCTGGCTCTCTTGAGACTCTTGAAGCCTCATTTCAGCTCGTTGTGGCTCTCAAGAGGCCGACCACTTTTTGCTCCATTTTGCATCATGTTCGTATGTTTAACTCGTGTTAAAATGGTGACATTACTTATGATTCGGCAAGAAATTAAGTCATGTACGTAATGAAAGACTTAAAATGTTTTAACTTTATTTTTTTTAACCCTTTTCAGTTAACTATAGTTTTCTTCATAGCAGGTTACCGTTAAATGACCAGTGGTTAATAATTTTGTCGAACTTGCTAACATTCTTATGCCCAATTATCGAGTCATTGCCCAAACTCTTGAATTGTCTGAGAATTATATATTGCAACTTTGCGTGTCTCTCTCGATAGTTCTTTTAAAGTCTGACAATGTCATTTTGAGAAGTACCTGGTATACCTAAGACACGTCCTTTTAGCGGGGGTGGGGGAGATGCCATTGTCTTTGGATCGTGAAACTGACAGGCATTCATATATTTTTTTTTATAACCATGATAATTTTAAAGTATTAATTTTAGAGGTTAGAAATCCCTCGTGTGATCTTACAGGCGCTGGTAAACGCGTTCTCCCTCTCTTACCTCCGATTAAAATATATTTACCAGAGCGTATCTTAACGGAGCTTGGTGCATCTAAACTGCTGGAGGCCGGAGAGATGGAAATTCTCCGTTTAAGTACTCGTACATTTCGGGTTGAATACCTTGTACCTCAGCTAGCAGCACAGTTACCCACAGGAGGCTACACGCATACAATCCCACTGGTTCACACCAGATCAGACCTGAACATGATGTGTTCGCTCGCTAGCAGTCTTCTGTGTCATTATTAATGATATATTCTCGACATGGTGCTAATAGTGAGGAGCAGTCATCGATTATTCAGCACTTCGAGTCCGGGCAGAGGAGGGGTCTCGTTTGTACGTTGAAAGCCTCGTTAGTCAATCTTTGTCTAGGCGTCCGGCTTGATGTCGGCCCGTCCTCTCGAGTCACTAAACTGCCGTATTAAATTGCCCGAACCTAACCTCCACACGCACTACCGACGGTGCCACGAAGAGCTTAAGAATATCTTGACCTGATGTGCTAGTTGCTACTTGCAGCTTGGAACGTTCCATCCGGTACCACGATTAAAGTTTGAGAAGATTGTTTACCCCAAAAGCATGCATGCCGAGTTTGCACTCCCTTCAGGAGGCTCGTCAACTGGCAATCATTTTGTAACCATCTTCTCAGCCTCAGGTGTTGCAAGTTTGGCGGAAACGCTCAGGATATTTGCCGAAGGATCTTAAAGCTGATTTGGCTCTCGCTTACGTCAAGCAGAAGCCACCTGCTTGCACCGAGAAGTGTGTGTGGTATATAAGAAGGGAAGGGGGGAGGGTGTAGTCTAGCACTGGAGGGGTTAGGGTGCGCAAGTGGAGGAATAGTGGTGGTAGTGGGGGCTAGGGTGAACAGATGGAGAGTAATGGTTGTGGAGGATTAGAGTGCGCATGAGGGGTTAAGGATAATAGGGAGAGGGGGGGATTAGGGTGCGCAGGTGGAGGAAGCTTAGTGTGGGTGGTGGTGGTAGTGGTAGTATAGCCTAGCCTCGGTGTGCGTGTGTCCACTCCAGTGGCCGCCGCGTCGCCCTGGGAGTCAGCAGTGCCGCTGCCGTGCTCCGCTGACCTCGTCCCTCTCCACCACACCCACTACACTACCACGTGTCCTCCACAGTGAGGGCTGCCCTGCACACACCGGGATTACCTGCCTCTGTGTCGGCCATCGTAAAAAGAAATTTGACATTGTGATTACTTATTCTAAAATTAACAAATTTCTGAGAATGTAAGAATTACTGTTGTGTGCATAAATATATCTACGCAGCAATGATCAAAAACAGTGATCTTGTGTAGGAAAACTACAATGAAAAAAGGAAAAGACAATTAAAGCACCTTAGTTGTGGAGATTATATTTATAAGGACAATTCGCCCGCTTTCCCATTTTCGCTATGGATATAACTACATGTATAATATATTATAATATATACAGTAATTAGTTATCGATGGTTGGGTGTACCGGTGTAGTGATGGGTCCAGAGCAGCTTGGGTTGGGGCCAAGACAAGGGAAAGGCAATTTTTTGGATACAAAAATAAACATTGGAGATAAACCTCGATTGTATTCATTTTTACGGTTGGAATTAAACGTTTTACTGGATTTTGTTACCACTATATCAAGGGAGGAAAAAAAAGTGTAATGTCGTAACCCCAAAGAGGGATATGTTGGACTGACACCTGGTACAACGCCAGTCTGGTTGTTGGAGGAGAAAAACGTTTATATTTGCTATGCCTTAAGCACAAGATTCCTTACCACAAAGCTACATAAGCTCGCTCGCATTCATTTTCATTTAGATTACTGGGTATAGTTTAATTAGGTAACTGCTAACGTTCATACATTTTCTAGAATATCTAGAAACAAAAAATTAAATGGAATAGGCTTTCTCGCTTTCGTGATGCCATATGTAAGGTTTAGCTCCACACACCCGTTTAGCTAAGGTGTGTGGGGTCAGGGATTTATGATAACGGTAGGTTGTTAAAGCAAGCAATTGCAAATGATTGAACAGGGGTAGGTAATGTAATGCAGATATCCTGTGTCACTGACCCCCAGCTCTGACCTGACCCGCAGGCGAGGCTTGTGTGTGAATGGTCATGGTGGGGGGGGGGGGTGGTGTCAGTGTGTACCAGGTGTGAATGGTCTCTACATCTGGGAGTGTACCACACCTGCGAGGCTGCACACCTGTGTGTGTGGGGGGGGGGGGGCGCACTTGTAACGCTATCAGCAGAGCGTCCAACTGGTGTACTTAATAGAATTAAACAACTTGATTTGTTCAATTTCTCAGACTAATGAAAATTGACGTAGGTGTCCCACTCTAAGGAAGTGAATAGGATATCCTCTCCCATGCGTTTACTGAAGTAAATAACGCAATGTAACAGTGATACTCTTACACCTTGTGTACCTGTGTACAGTACTTGTTACCAGTTTTAATTACTATTAGAGTTCCACGTCCAGTAATTATACTTAGGTCTGCGCCCAGTACTATTAGGATCAGCGTTCAGTAACAACTTTAATCAGATCCCCAATATTGTTAATGTGATTGAATACAATACCTTGCTCTTCGTAATTTTTTTTTTCATCTTTAGTGAGGTTCGTAGTGAAGTCCTTGGTGTTGAACATTCATTTTGAGTGTTTAGTAGCAGTAGTGTAAAGTGGCCTTTGCGAGCTGCTGTGAACTGGTCTGTAATATCGCTCATTTGACGGTGTTGTAAGGGCATGCGATTCCTCGAGGTAGTGGGTGCAGGAGGTGGGAGCAGGTATCTTTGCTGCTCCAAGGTAATTTGTATGCACGATCGGCCCCACCTGTGCTTGGGAACACGTGTGTGTTAGGGGAGGGGACGTAAGCTGAAGGCTATTGATGTATCTTCAATAGTTCCTTTCGCTGAAAGATTCATAGTTGTAATTTGCTAAGAAGCGTCCATGTTTGAGATTTTAAGTGGTCATATTGTGTGTGAGGTATTTCCTCGTAAGGGTGTTTGACCCAGTTTTTATCTAAGACCCTTTTATATGGTCTTTCTCACTCCTATACGGTTATCTTGAGATTTCGGGGCTTAGCGTCCCCGCGGCCCGGTCCTCGACCAGGCCTCCTTATTGTTACACACCCCTCAGGAAGCGGCCCGTAGCAGCTGCCTAACTCCCAGGTACCTGTTTACTGCTAGGTAACAGGGGCATCAGGGTGAATTTTTTTTTTTTTTTTTTTTTTTTTTTTTTCTTTTTCTTTCCCCATTTGTCTCCGCCTCCACCAGGGATCGAACCCGGAACCTCAGGACTACGAATCCGAAGTGCTGTCCATTCAGCTGTCAGGCAATACGCCTTTTTCACCAGCCATATGTTATACAGTGGTCTAAGAGCTTTTATATCCTCTGAAGTTAGTTTTAAAAGTACGGTTCAAGATGTAATGATTAACTTCCTGTGAAGCTGAATGTTCAGATTTGCTGAGATTTTTCTTTTTAAGATTCGAGTGACGAAATGCAAATTCTGTCATCTGGAACTGTGTTAAATATGCAAATCTTCACTAGAACTTAAACGTGCGTACTGTTATCTTTCTCCTTTCAAAATAGTATTAGTCGCCATTTTTTTTAATAAATATAACATTGCATTCTGTTTAGTTAGACATACTCGGTTAGTAACATAGAATGTCTTCCAACATTTAAAATAATTTTTTGTATATGGCTCAACATTTTGAAATTTTGTAGTCTCAGGCTGTCCTATTTTGTAAGTATATAGGTACGCATATATTTAAAAATGTTATTTTACAGCCAATGTATAGTAGCAACAACCATTTCGTTCGCACAAAAAAGTGTTGCCACACGCACGCACGCACCTGTCATGTTTACAGATGTCTGTTTTCGGCACAGCCTATCCAGTAATAAAGCCCACTCCCTACCTTAGACACCTGTAGAGCTTGGTGCTGCAGCAGCAGCTGTTAGACTTGCACCTGCCTCTTACAAGGTCAAGGAGGAACTCGAGGCCAGGATTGAAGTCCAATTAAATTGGTGCCATTTTCTCCTCAATCACGTGACTGTTATGTGACAGTTGTTTAAGACATTTATCCTTTTTGCTGCTAAAATTGTTAAAATACTTTCGCCGAAAATCCATTGACTTTCAGTCTTTTGACACTTAAACAACACATGTTGCACTCAAAATATTTGGGAAAAAGTTTGATTCGACATTATATTGTTTTACGGAGAAAGAGTGAAATTGGTTTAATCTGTGTTGCAATTAGTGACGAGTCCGACCAAAAGTATCAATCAGGTGAGCAGCTAATAGCTCAATAGCTTGATTACACCTAGAGGGTTACAGAGACCAGACTTGGTCGTTTTACTGGTGTGGTGTTTCACGTTTTCCAGCTGGCAGTGTTGCCAATGAGCGCAGCTGGTTCATAACCGAAAGAGCCCGGGTCGTGAGAGACGCTTGCACACATTTCCTTTCACCTGATGGTGAAATATACTCGCCTAGCATTAGGTACACGGGAGTTTGACAGCTGTTGTGGTTTGCATCCTGTGGAGGATTGCTAATTGCCCTGGGGGGGGGAGAGGGGGGGAATCATTATGCCCTAAAGATTCCCCCCCCCCCCATCCTCGCCAATGAGAGAGGAACAGTTACTGGAGGCTTCGTCGCTTTGGCGCACAGTAAGACAGAGATATAGATGTAGTGACTGGTCGATTGTTAGTACCTATAAACGTAGGTGTAGTCCCGTGCATGGACTTTACGGGCTCGCCATAGCCCGTGCTACATGGACACTTCGCTCTGAGTAGCTAAATCTAAAACAGCAACAAACCGTGCATGGTATTGAGAGCTGGCACGGGTCAGGAAGGGGTGCTGGCGGGGGTCGCCCCCCACACACAGGTGCAGGAGTAAAAGTGTGGGTGCAGGTGATTACTAACTGCCCCCACCCCCCCCCCCCCCCACCCGCGTGGGAGGTTTGTAAATGGGGGGAGGGGAGGACTTTCTTGGCTATGCATCATTGATCGCTCCAGCCCGGGTAGCCAAGCCCTGTTGTGGTTACAGGCGGCCTTGAGGCCACTGCTAGCCTCCAGCTGCCTATTTCTTGCTCCTAGAAGCAATTTGACGCATGTTCCGAAATCGACTGTAAAAGAAATTATAAAGTTCAATCCACAGTCGCAGCGTGGTCGTAGAAGTATTTAGTCATTTTTCTGGAAGTTCTAAATATTAATAGTAGTATTTTTAACGCAAGAATGATCTCTTATTCTGAATGCGGATTTGGCGCCGGTTAAACTCATTAGTATGAGTTTTACCGGCGCCGAATCCGCATCAGTAATTACTTAACCCAAGTGAAACGAACAAGACTGGAACACACAATGGTTCCCCCTCCACATCCTCTTTACTCCACGCTTTCTTCCCATTATCTCCCACATCCTCTCCCATGCGTCTACTGAAGTCATTCCTGGTGACGTCAGGATACCATAACGGTCATTCACAGTGATGGTCAGGATAACGATCATTCGAGGTGACTGCCATTAACGTGAGGTGTCGGTAGTGTGCGCAAACATGCAAGAGGTCAAATGCAACTCTCACAGAAGATGAAAAAAGTTTGTCTCAATGCCTAGAGAGTGATATTATACACTCGACTCTATCACACGCACACACGAATGTATTTACGCATTATGTACGTTTCGTTTACCTTGGTGCCGATAAGATTCGTTTGGTTACAAGGATTTTTATCTAGAGTGGAATGATAATTGTATATACGATTGAGGAAACGACTGATGGTATACGAGGAGCGAGCGACTCGAGAGTTAGAGGTCGAATGGGTAAATTGGTCAGCTTGATGGTGTAATTGGTCAGATGCTGCTCCTATGTTTGGGGATTTGTTTTCACAAAGTTTTAGCCGTTTCTCTGTTTTCTCTAATATTAAATTTTCATAGGGTGGGGGAGGGAGCAGAAAGATGGAACGGATAGAAAAGGTGAGAGGGGGGGGGGGGTCGAGACCCGAGAACAGCCGGGTACCTCATGAAATATATACATATGCATATAACTGAAGAAGATGGATGAGGAGCATGGAAACCTGGATGCTCTCCAGATATTTGTCGACCCTCCCAGGTTAACTTACAACAGCCCCGAGCTAGGCGAATACCACTCCATTTATGGAGAGCACAGCTATACTAGGACATTACAGTATTAGACTGGAAGATATTAATCGCAGAGAGACTAGAATCAGTCCAGACCAAGTCTTAACATTCGAGGAAAGGCAGATAGCCTCGGAAATACAAATTCTAAACTTAAAATTATTGACCAAATTAGAAGACTTTAATCGAGATCACTTCAACGAGTCTTGCTCAAACAGGAGGTGGCAGCTTAAAGCCTCAATTTTAAGATAGACTACTGTATCGTTAAGATACAAGAACATGTGTATCGTTAGGCTACTGTATCGTTAAGATACAAGAACATGTGTATCGTTAGGCTTCTGTATCGTTAAGATACAAGAACATGTGTATCGTTAGGCTACTGTATCGTTAAGATACAAGAACATGTGTATCGTTAGGCTACTGTATCGTTAAGCGTGTATTGTTTTCACTTGTGAAGTTTCGTGAGTTGTGTATTGAACTCTGTGGGACGTATATATATGAAGAAAAAACAAGCGAGAGGGGTCCACGGTGTTGGGACGTTGTGTGGAGTCGTGGTCTGACTTACACAGGTAGCCCTTCACTTCCTGGCGGTCTGAACACTTCACTCTTTATTTCAGTGGTGCGAGACGGCTGGGACGAGCACAGCTGCGTCAAGTGACTCCACCTGGGGGCTGGTCTTCCTCTACTCTCCACAAGACTTTTAATACTTCTTTATTTTTCCATCCTTGTAACTGAGAACTGAACTGGTTTTGTGATTGACATTTTTAGGATACAACCAGTGAAAAGGAGAATCGTTTATATTGTTTTTGTTACTTATAAAATGCCACTAAAGAAGTATATACGTGCCCCCGTGGAGGAGGTTCCCAGTATCAAGGAGAAGCTCGCCTTCTTCGAGCAGCAGGGCAGTCGAGGTAACACTCAAGCCTCGCCCTCCATATCCTAGTTGCTTCGGCTCCCTATATCAATACTCGTCATCCTTCAGCCTCTCCTTAGCATAGTTGCTCGCACTTAATATAGAACTCCAGCATCACCTCTGGACCTCATCCTCGACTTCCACCTTGTGGTGTGAGCATGAGACACGGTACCAATTTTTATTACCGAACTGACACGTGAAATGCGTCATTTCATGTGTTGGTTGGGTTATTTGTTGGTTATAGACCATGGCACAAGGCTTCATTACCATACGTATGGTAAATATTTCAGTTTTCTGCCTCAGTGTTAATAATTTAATATTATTTTGCTGTGTTGACAACTCACGCCAAAGGAAACTTACATTAATGTCAGTGTTTTCTAAACATTTACGTCTTGATGTTAATTGCTTTCTGTCCTCTTCGAAAATGACTAATTTTTGTCTTGTGACTTTTGTTACTGCATGAGTTTTTAAATGTACAGTTTTTGTATTAGAGGAATGATCTTTGAGCGTGACGGTATTGCCCATGTTAACTTCTCTCTTGCAATGTTTAAATAAGTTATATTTACTCAGCTCTGTAGCCTGTTCTTTTGAAAGCCTCATCCTAACTGTACCTGTACCCACACCCTCCAACCTGATCTCTAGTTGCCACAACGGGCAGAAAATGGTGTACTAAAAAGCTGGGACCAAGCCTAACCTAATGACCCACGGAGAGAGAACGCGAATGTTTGACTCGCTGTGATTTATAGTACACCTTTTTCATGCCCATATTGTACTACACACGTACATAAATAGCATGATTGAGGGGAGAATCTCAACCCTTAGCAAATACTGTATAATATTGTGAAATTTGCCAATGACGAATTTCAGACGGCCGGGTGGAGGAAAGGGGGGGGGGGGGCGGAATTTCAAGATTCAGCTTCTAGGAACAAAAAGTTCCAAGCAGCACGGGCTATGGTGAGCCCATACTGGACTTATCTGGCACAGGAGTGGGGCTGCGTGGGGGGGGGGGAGACATTTATATATCTTGCGGAAAGTGTGGTGGTGCTGCTTAACACAACTTCCTAACACTAACATCATCCCCGTCATTTATACTCGACCCATAATTCCATTTTACGGAATTTCTGTTTTGTTTTGTAGCGCCTCTTCCCACTCACGCTCCCCCTTAATCTTGTCTGGCGATATACTGTGTATAGTTTTCTAGGGGCGCACTCGAACGTCATTTTGCATGTACTGACCTTGCCGCCCCTGCCGCTTTTCCAGTGTGTTGGTAGCCTCATGGCTGGAGCGTGGGATATAGTATATATATATATATATATATTTATATACAGAATGGTGTGAACAAGCCTGAATGGTCCCCAGGATCTATACTATACAGTATACTATACAGTAATATACTATACTATACAGTATAGTAAAGATCTCCACGCTATGATGCTCTTCAACGCCTACTGTTGGTCGCTATGTCTTCGCTTACTTAATGTTGTCATTGTTTATTTAACCCGACGCAGTTCTCCTACACGACATGAATATTATATCCATATATAATTTTGTTTAGGATACAATAATACTAATTGAATATGTATTTTCAAAACATTATGTTCAAATGTTGACACTCTAGACAGCATTGATCAACTATACAATGTTGTTTGGCTAGTTTAGTGTATCGTAAATAGTGCTTTGGTTCATAGCCTGCTTTATTTGGCTACGTGAAGTGCTGTACACGGTAGACTACAAAGTGCTATTTCAGGCTCCTGAAATAGCACCGCAAAGTGGTGATATTACATAGACAAAACTGAAAACTAAGATTATTGTATTATATATAGTATTGTTGTGTTAACGTTAGAGGCTTCAAAACGGTTGCAAGACTCAACTTTAATAAATTTATATGTATATTATAAATTTATTGTATTTTGGTGTACAAGAGCATTAATTTGAGTTGACGAGAGAAACCTGCCCGAAACGCTTTGCGTAATAGTGGCTTTAGGCATTGTATGTACTAGCTCTATCTATAAAGCCAACAAACTTTGTAAAATCTCTATGTATGTACCTTTACCTAAATAAAAATTATTATATTATTATTATAGAGTACTCCTGGTGGCGGGAGGGGGGGGGGGAGGGGAAATCAGTTTGGGGTGCCCAACCTCGTTACCTTATCTCACGCTTATTAATAGTAATCGTTAATTTATATCGAATTTAATTTGTACATGTTTAATTTAAGCTTCTGCATGGTGGACCTTTTTTGTTTTAAGAGATATATAATTATATAAAATATAAAATATGTATAATTATATATAATTATATATTGTGTAATTATAATATAGCTGCTGTATTCTCGGTATGCACTTACTCAAACGTGTGGAACGTTGTTACATATTTAACAGATTTATGTAAACGTGCAGAATGTAACTGGCACGTTATGCAATAGACATTGCAACAGTAAAGGCATTGCGAAATATTTATGTAATGTAAGCATTTCCATATAGATCAACTCGTTTAATTTGTACAGTGTTGGTAAGAGTAACAGTACGAACTGGCGTGTTGGAAGTGTGTGTGTGTGGACCAGTGTTGGTGCTGTTAGTAACTGTGATGTGTGTGTTGCAGAAGTGGTGTACGGAGCCATGATCCCTGAGCCTGACTACAGCGACGACGAGACGGACTCCAAGCCCTCAGTAACTACCTCTATGGTCGCAAGGAACAACCAGGTCAACTCGTAAGTTTTTTATCTACACGCGAGCCTTCGTGTTACGTCGTGGAGGCATGGCAATAGTTTTGTTATGGATATCACTTGGTTGTGTTGTAGATGGGTGTAATACTTGTAGGTCACTTGTTCATAAACGGTACATTCAATGCTTTCTTTTCAATTCTTATATATCTACGTCTAGCTTCCAAGACAAGCACGTTATTACTTGATTACGCTTCCTTGGACTATAAGCATCTTCATGGATTAGGTGGGTTTCCCGTGTCATGTACTAGAGCGAGAGGCTAGGCCAGTGGTTTCCGCGATAATTTGCAAAAGCTTGCGAAAAAAGTAGTTTGCCATCTGTTTGAAATTGGGTAAAAAAGCAATGATTAATATTTTAGCGTGACCTATTAATAAAACGATGATGCAACAAAATATTAAATTGTGGTAAAACGAGCCCAAGTTTCACATTAATTATGGAGACAATTATTGTAAAACAATAAAATGGGATTTTTTTTTTGTTATAAAAAGAAAAATACTAACACATAATTACAAAACTTTTAACAGGTAAGCTGGATATATAGTGGAAAATGTTTCACATTTTGTTATTAAAGGATTAGTAAATGGAAATTGGTAAAGATTTATTGAAAAGTAAGTTATTTATTGATTAACCCCACAACTTTACGGCTATTTAGTAATTTACCCGCGTAGAACCTTTGACCCGTCCTCTTTACTTAGAGGAAATTTTAACGTCCTGTATATTTGAAAAAGATTCTCAAATAAAAGTTAATGTTATATATAAGCCTACTGTGCAGTTTTAGTTTAAACACCTAAGTGTTTAGGTTCTTTTGGGTGACACATTTACATAAATGAAGCATTTAGGTGCGATTCGTGCAGAGGACTTGAACGAAGCACTGTTCGGGAAAGTACATACGTCATCAATTGAGTCTTGTTTAAAAGTTTTTTCATACATAAAGAGGGAGTTTAGCGGCTGGATTTAACGAGTATTTGGTCATTGTTGATTAGAACGGATAGCAAACCTAATGTATTGGACAAGTGTGGGTTTAAGAGAGATTTTGCAAAATACTTAAAGGGTTCCCCCAACAGAAAGGTAGAGTCACGGGGTTAATCAAATCGTGAAAACATTTCGCAAGTTTATTATTATTCTTTAGACTAATTATTTTCATTCTTGTTCTGTTTATGGCTTGGCAATCATGTAGATTTCCTCGCAAGAAGAGTAAAAGATGCTCAGGTGTTCTCGGAAATAACATGTTCATTATTAGTCTATTTTTTTATACACCTTATATTTTTTTCTATCTAACAGCAACAACAAAGAGCAAGAAAAGGTACACTCCGGCCAGGGACGACTAGATGAAAGAGGTCTCATAATGCCCAAGAAGCTCGTCAACCCTTACCTTGAATCCTCGGATAAGAAGAATCTCCACAGAGAACTAATGTTCAATCAAAAGAGGTAAGACGTGATATAATTATACCGTCAATGTACTTAGTATTGACTTTTTCTAGCTTGTATACACAATTGTTATTCTTGAAATATATTTAAGAATATTGCAGAGGGGTATGTAGGTACAGGGTGGGGGGGGGCGCATATTAAATAAATGCACCAACATGCAAAGCGTTTCAAGCAAAATCACGTGCTCATTCAGCATGTTTCCTTCACTTGATGCCTCTGTTCACCCAGCAGTAAATAGGTACCAGAGTTCAGCAACTCTTGAATATTGCATCCTGGGCAAGGTCTGAAGTTGGACCTCGATAAAAGCCCAAGTACAGGCTTCCTATTCCCGACAATGGGTCAAAATTGATTTGACTGTTGTGGAATAGTTTCCATAGTTTTAAAATGATTTTTGCATGAGCTACGAGGAAAGGCTACAGGAATTAATTCTCACGTCCCTGGGAGACAGAAGAGTAAGGGAGACGTAATCAACACCTACAAAATTCTCAGGAATTCACAGGGTAGACAAATATAAACTATTTAGCATGGGCGGAACACGAACAAGGGGACACAGGTGGAAGCTTAGTACTCATATGAGCCACAAAGACACAATTTTTTTTCCCAGTGTCAAAATAGTTACTAATAGTTAATATAGAAAATGGAATGAATTAGGCAATGATGTGGGGGAGGCAGACTCTCTAAACAGTTTCAAATGTAGACATGATAGAACCCAATAAGCTCAGGAACTTGTATGTCAGTTGATCCACAATTGAGAGGCGGGACCAAAGAGCCCGAAACTCAACCCCTTGCAAGCACAACTAGGCGAGTAGGTATAGTGTGTGTTATGGTAGACAGGATCGTCACTATAATCTGAGAGATTCTTAGTTTTACGATATCACAACAATGAACTGCAGAAACCTCCCCAAACTTGCTACTGTACATACATGGAATAACTTAAAATTTGTTGTGATGAATGTGCTTTAGAATCATTTTATAAAACTGTAAGATACAAAATTTGATGTATATTTCCCTAGTAGCAGTTTAATTTTATAAACTAATAATTCAAGGGGTGTTATCACTATCTCGACAATGCTTTTAGTACGAAATTTGCCACGCGCATAGATAGGGTTTACACCTGTAAGTTTCAACGTAATCCAGAGTGCTAATCTGGATGAAAGATAAAAGGTAGGAATTAATCTTGAAGGAAAAATTCAAAGATGAGCCTTTATTACACACAGAAATCACAATAGCGTGATGCATCAGATGGCTGCATCACGGCCCTTGTAGATTTGTTCATGAACCTTCAACAAAATTGGTGAAAGTTGACATTGGTGAAGTGCTTTTTTTCCCATTCTTGATGACTCTCCATTTAACATGGAATTAATTCTGCATTTTTAGGCCTCGGGTGTACTAGATTGTTTACACTTGTAAATATCTTTGAAAAAAAAAGCATTTTAATGCACCTACAGAAAATAGGGTTTACACTCTAGTTCTAAGATATTAAAGTACAGTACTGTATTTGATCAAAATTAATTCTATATCTCTTGAAGTATAATGTACTTTCATCTTGACTCCTCTAGACACTGGACGTTCTCAACTAATACGTTTTACTCTTCTAGGCTTCAGTTGGAAAAAACACACCTCAACCATTTGGACTGGACGGTAGAGCAACGGTCTCGCTTCATGCAGGTTGGCGTTCAATTCCCGACCGTCCAAGTGGTTGGGCACCATTCCTTCTTTCCAGGCTTCAGTTATTGATGCTGCAATTTCAGATTTACTGTGGTGTGTTCCAATTTCTTGTTTTGTTTTCAGGGGTGTAAATATTCTCAACCAAAAAAGTGAGCTACAGAAGGCAATGGAGAAACACAATGACAAAAAGGTTTTGAAGGAACAAGAGAAAGAAAAGCAAGCATCTTTGACTCCCTTCCAAAAAGCTCTTGATGAACGAGCTCAGAAGATTGAACAGGTTTGTGGGCTTAACAAATTAATTATTGGTTAATATTTTGCGAAGTTAAACATTCATTAGTGAGTTTGACCAGTTTCATGTGATCATTTGTATTTAAATGAGTTATGCTTACTAATACTATAAGGTAATATAAGTAAAGTTGAATCTACTTTATTGCTGTCTGTTTCGTTTCGATGAAGTTGTATCTTCTAAACATGAGGAAAGTTAAACAAATCCTCCCAGAATTAGGCATCTATTTACCAGGCTAGGATGAGGGCCAAAGTACTGACAACTCGTCAGTGCATGTGGGGGGGCAGATTTTATATAATTTTTATATTGAGCAGGCTAAATACTCTTCACTTTTCAATATATCTAACCTTGGCATAAGAGTTAGTTTAGTTCATTTATTATGCACCCCATACCCATCTTGTGGGCGGTAGTAGAAAGGGTTACAGAGGCACATAATGGGCTCAGGGACTGAACCCCAGAGGAAGCAACTATTTTTAGGTGAGGTCTCGATGCATCAGGTCATTCTCAAGGTGAAATTCCCTGGTTAAGCATTTGGATATTTAGCTATATATTTATGATTTATCTGAAAGCATATTACGGTTCCAATAATCTACTTGTAAACTGGCGAGTGAACATTTGTCCTAAACAGATTACAGTACTATCAATCCATATCAATCCATTAATGTAACATCACTTGTATGTATATACCTTACCTGAATAAAAATCTGAATCTGAATCTACTGTAAGTCAAGTTATTACTTTATTGTATTATAAATTACTTTAAAATATGTCTATACAGTACTTGGTTCATTTTTTTAATATCATTTATATTTTTTTATTTATATTTTCTTTGTAAATGATCTGAAGAATTTAGTTTTCTGAAAATAAAATTAAAGGGTATACATAAATATATTAGAATTTCATATTTTACACGTTTAACATTACCCCATATTTACTGAACTAAACCTTACCAGCCAATGAATAGGGAATAGATAAAAGCACTAATCACATAGTGGTTTTGAAGTGATTACCTCCCAGAGGACTGGTTGATAAGTTAGATATTAGGGCATACGGGGGGTGACAAGCTGCCGGCTTCCTGTCCTTGTCGAGGCCAACTAGTGTTATTAGCTCTTCGGTAAATTCAGGTAAATATAGTACCAGTAGTCTAGATTGGGGTGCACTAGACATATAAAGCTGAATGGCCACTTTATCAGATTAACTGATAACTGGGAGATTATAAAATAAATTTGGTTATGAAGTGGGTGCTGTGTCGAGACATTGCTGGGAATGGGCTACACATCATTTACATGGTACATTTATTGTAATGGGGCTCAAGTTGTGGTGATAAGTTCCATAGCAGTTATATTGTACATGCATTTGTTTTATCTGCCCATGACTAATTTATCCTATTTTTAACATCCATGGTGTGGGGGACACTTGTACTGATAAGATAGTTGAATAGAGTAAAACAATGCAGTACTAAAATATTATCTATTTATTCAAATCACATTAATCATAGAAAACCCATGCCCACTACAGCAGAACCTAAAAGCTTCAGATTAAGCCCTCTCAATAAACTAATTTCATAGCATGTTTTTATCTTGTTGCTTAAACCTTCACACACTAAAATTTCCTGACTTTGTCTTGCTCTCTAACATCTCGGATTCACTTGAATCCACACTTGGCTGAAGAAAGTACCGAGTGATGAGAAACACAAATATGCGAGTCATTTTATTTTTAAAAGACGGTTCATGTGTAATGGGGCTATCAAATGTAACACAATATTGCAAACGTTTATGAAGGATAAGAGGGTGTAGGGGGTGTAGTCAGCCAGGCGAAAGTTGGGCGGTGTTAGTGTGTCGAGGTTAATATGGTGAAGGCAAGACATGCAGGATTATGTAATGCAGTCTGTAATTTTTTTTTTTAATTTAGCAAGAGGGGTAGCAATACTGAATCATCCTCGTATTGTCTGACGGTTCCAAATTTTACTCTCAAAATGTTTTATTTGACGAGTTAAGCATTTCAAATTCATGAATTTTATTCATAAATGTCTTGTTAAGTACATTAATAGTTATATTACACAAGTTTACAGTGAATTATTTAGTCAAGAAAAACTTTTAAAAAACAACAATCTGAATATCTGGTGATAAAAATACAATTTAAGGGAAGAAATAAATTAATAATCCAATGAATTTATAAAAGACAAATTTCACGCCCTCAATCAGTAGATTCTAGGGTTATCCGGGTTCAAAATCACTCCCAACATACAGTTCATGCAACGTAGATCTGACTTCCATAAAACTCCAAATGCCTGTTGGTAAGCCATCTCTTTGCAGTAGTACTGTAGTTCCTTTACAGTTCCACTTATCTAACTGGTGGTGTCCCTGCTTCTGCTGATTTTCTATCTTGTATACTGTACCTGCTACACAATTGTCACTCATTCTAAAGTTGTAATTCCTGACAATTAAGTTTATATGTCTGGCCAGTGACAAGAGTGCCTGAAAAATGAATTTAGAGTTTGCTGGGTGGATGATTCCCTTCGGACAATATTTCATTTGTGAACAGTTTCTTAAAATGTGGTTGTGGACATTAGGCCTAATAAGAGATTGTAAAAAGTGTGAGGATGGACACAAAAGAATCGCCTTGAATATTTCCTCCATTCACAATTAAACTTGCCAAAATCGGCATTTTGAAGATCCCGCTGTTCACATCCATACAGACTTGGACCACTGTTAAACGACTTTACTTACGACCAGATGTTGAAATGACTGAATTCACTCTAATTGACATTTGTTCAAACTTTTAGGTCTCTTAATAGCATACAAAAAAATTGACACGTTGGCCCTTTGAGGAAATTATGCCTCAGATTCTTTTTGGAATACTTTACCAGAATCTGACTAGTTATTTTAATTTAGGATCAAATATAAAATAACTCCTGTAAGTTGGAGGGAGGGAATTATCAGAAGTGCCAAGCCATTGCGACTATATAGCATTGGGATAAGGATTTGGGATGGGACAGGGGAAAAGAACGGTGTCCAATCATTTGGACGGACGGGGATTGAACATTGACCTTCATGAAGCGAGACAGTCACTCTACCGTCCAGCCCAAGTGGTTGGGCTAAGTTATTAATGTGAATTACAACACATTTGGCTAAATTGAAAGTACAGTAAGTTTGTATTCAGCACTATATCTTTCACATATTCCTATCACGATTTCCATTATGCGACAACCAGCTCGACTGGCTCTTAACTTTTTCAACAATAGATCAAGATAGACAGCGAAAAATATAGGGCTAAAAATTGCTTGACGTTTGATACACCTGATAAGATAGATACTATCTGGCAATGACAGGATGTACTTTTCTCTTGAGCAATTCCCGTAAAAAGTTTGGCGTGTTCAACTTTGTCAATTTTTAGAAACGTTGCGAGAGAGGAGAGCTACCGTGCGAGTTGTAGGAACAAGTAGTTTCTGCCACCAATGAAACTAAAGTGTGGTGTTGAGTAAACATATTTGTATGCAAACTGAAAATCGGTGTCCAGTTCATCAGCTAGAAAGTCGATGAATATATAATCAAATACTTTGTTTAATAGTGTGTTTAGGACAATTGCTCTGTAGTTACCAGAAGAGTTAGTTCTTTGGTACAAGAACAAGTACAGAGATGTCTATTAGAGATGGCAATGTACTTCAGATGTTGCTTCCAATTTCTGTGATGCAGGCATTTAACTTCATCAATATGGCAAACATATTTGTTTATAGATCTTCCCTTCTAATTTTTAAGATCTTTAATTTACATTTACTGTCATAATTATTACAGCATATAGTTAATTCTGCTTCTGATGAGGGTATCAAAATGTTTGAGCCAACACATATACAGTACTGTATTAGCTTTATTGCAGGTTGATCATGTTTACAGTTTTTTCTGTTGAGACCGAGCCATTCATCTGGTTATTTTCCTTGGTACCTTAGTTGTAATTCTAGCTGCTGTATACTTTTGTAACACAACTGAGTGCCTGTGTGTATTTCACATTTTTTCAAAGTTCAACTCATGCCGGTAAGAATTTCTAGTTTGATTTTTTTTTTCTAAATATTTTCCTTTTAGTTTTTTATTATTAAACATGCAGTAAATTCCAATTAAACATACAGGTAATCCATTATTATACCATTTATTAAGAGGTACAAAATCTTCAGATTATTTTATTTAATTTTAATAATTATGGGGAAAGGTAGTAAAGGATCTGTCCAGAGCACAATATACTCAGGACTGTGGGCTCCTGCTGGTCAATCTAGAATACTGTACTTCAAACTGTTGACAATAAACATCTAAAATAATTTGACAAAAATATATGTATCTACATTTATCTTGCAATTCAAAAAAGTTAGTAATAATTGTTCTGTATTACCCCTAAGGTTTTCAGTTGTCTTTATTTCCTTGTATACTTAGAAGGGATAGAGCACTTAATTGTTGTTTTTTTTGCCACAGATGGAGAAGGCTGAAAACAAGGATATAGAGAATGAGAAGACCCCTGCTTGTGAATTTGAAAAAATTCATGCCAAAGTTAGAGCTAAAATGGAAGTCCAGTGAAGATGGGCCATTGACTTTAAAATGTTACAATACACCTAAGAAAGTTACTATTGTGAAAACTGATAGTTTTCAATACCATGTAGATGCGACATCAGTACCTCTACATTATAATACTACGAAGAGTACAATGTCTTTTTAATAAGATATACCGTACTTGTATCGTAAAAAATACATGAAATTGTGCATATTTGGTCTTGTATTTACCAGAGAGCTTTCACACTAGGAACTTAACCACATACATAACATATATTCACCTCGTGTACAGATCTCACCATAATTCATCATTTCTTTTCCATAGCAAAAATCGGTGTAAGTTTTAAATTTTTTACCACTTAGCTACTTGATTTGATGTGGCAAAAATCTTTCAAGGCTGTCAGAATCCCTTCATAAATGAATACGTTTGTGTGTTTGTATTATTTGACTTGCACTAGTACACCTTAACACAGTAATGAAGTTAAGACTATTAGCACAATAAACAGTATTATAATGTAATTTTGATTTAGCCAGTTTAGTATAAATGTTTTAATTGGAGGGGAGGGGGGGGGGAATGGATCAACATAAGTACATCTTAAGACAATAATTTGTATGCAGTGAACATTCATGCAGTACAATAGTTGCTAAAACATTTGAATTATGCCTTAAATTGAGATAGCTGTAGCTGTTGTTTTGCTTATTAAAACATCTAAAGTCTGAGCTAATGTGTTATTGATCATATTTGGTTTTATAAAGTTTTACCCATTTTAAAAATTTGCATTGGAACTGAATAAACTCCCTATGAATTATTTCCTGCATTGCAGTTAATATGTTCTTAATTATAAGGTAAGATAATGTACAAGTGTAGAAATAAATAATTATACTTGCATAATTTTTATGGAATCCTTGTTTCTTAAGTTCCATAGTAATCCTTTCGTGTATCAACTTGCAGCATTATTGCGTAACACTGAAGCACCATTTCTCAACCAGGGGACCAGATTCATCAGTTATGCAAATACTTGCAAACTTTACATTTTCTATCAATCTTTGGTGGCTTTGCTTATTTATTTATTTATTTATTTATGCATATACAAGAATGTACATAAGGAATGTGAGGATACAAATATGGTAATTACAGTCTTGTAAAGCCACTAGCACGCGCAGCGTTTCGGGCAGGTCCTTAATCTAAGAAACAGTTTGAGCACCAAAGCATTATGAGGCTGTTTATAACAATTACAAGTATTTGATTGGGAAGTTTCAATGCTTGTAAACTATTTAATAAATGTAAACAAAGCCACCAGAGAGATGTAGAGATTCATAAGTACAGTAGATGCATAAGTGTTGAATCCTGGCCCAGGGTTCCATATAACCCAAAGGTAACTAAAGGTTTCAAATGAGATAGTGATAAAAAAATACACATTTGCATATGATGAGGATTGGCATATTAGTCATATAATTTTTCTCATTTAACCAGTATCAAGAGGAAAGGCTATTTTTCAGTTGACAGTGAAATCTGTGTTTTAAGCATGACCTGGAATTATTTCAAAAGTACAAATGTTGAAAAATGTTGCACTAAGGAAAACCTTTGTTACTAATGAAGCTGTCTGAAATTACTCTTTTTAAAGATATGACTATCTGGTATCTGGATACCCAAAAAGCAATGCTTTGCCACTTTCAAAATTATTTTGGAGACTTGTAGAATTCAATAGTTTTATATATATTTTTTTTTTTTACTGTGAAGCAGTTTTCAAAATTCTCCTCTCCAAATGTTCTAAAATCCCTTTCCTGATGATTTTTTCCAGTATTTTTAATGTAAGGCAAGTTAATGACGATATTCTATCATGCTCCATGTCTGTGATCTTTCTTGAATTGTGGAACTACACCTGCCTTTTTCCCAGATTTCTGGTCACTTCTGTCTACAGTGTAATGAACACTACAGTTAATGAACAACACAAGCTCCTGCACAGCTTCCTTCAGTAACTGGTGATATCTGGTCTGTTTCTACTATTGCTAGATTTTTTTTTTTTTTTAACCTGATAAACCCTTCTATATTTACTTAAATTTTGTCTAGTGTTTCTGGCTGCCTGCTGTCATCTCTCCTTGGATATCAATCTGGTTCCAGTTAAGACCTCTTGGAACCTTTTTGCCGAGTTCTTAACACTGTCATTCTCATAGCGCATTTCTTCTTGTCCCTAAGTCTGAACCACATGGTCTTGTACCATTGTTTTTTTTGGCTATGCTTCAAACTGCTGCCTTCCTGATTCTGGTGTTATCGTTCTTTCTCAAGTGCCTCCCTATTTGCCTCTATAAAGTTTTAATCTTTTTTTTTTTTCCCCCTCTTTCCCTCACACAGTTGAACCATGGGTTTCCTGTTCTCCTTTCATCCACTTCTCTCCTTAGAGGTATGGACTATTCTGTTACTTTCTTGCATTTGTGTTGAGTTCCACCTGTTTTGCTGACTTTTCTTCCATTTCAATATTTTTTAACATTCTGCAGATAAGTCTTATCCATGAGCCCAACCTTAGAAGATTTGTCCCCCCACCCCAGTACCCAGAAAGAAGCTCCCTAGTGGTGCAGTTAACCATGTTGAGCCCTGACTTTTCCCTAGCCCTTGATCATCGCCCTGTCCCTGCCCTTTCTGTGGCAGTACTTCACTATCAGTGGCTATTACTATGTCACCAAAAGTGACCAGCCTTTCATTCCTTACCGATTTCTAGATTGTCATGAGGGCACCATATCTGCACCCCCTCCCCTAGCCAGTGTTTCCTCGGTGTCGTGCTCACCATTAAAGTATATATGCACTCCCAAATTCTACAATATATTTGATCCAAGTACAGGGGTACCTCGTTTTAAGAGTTTTTAATCCGTCCCTGGAGACAGCTCGTAACCCGAAAACTCTTAAACCGAAGCTAATATCCCCATAAAAAATAATGGGAAATGAATTAATCCGTTCCTCACTACCCAAAAACCTCGCTTCAAACTAAATTTTATACCCGATTCATCAAAATCTACACTACAAAACTATGTTCAAGTTATTACTTACCCTTGCTGATGACTGTTGTTGGTGTATGGAAGATGGTGAGGAGTGGGGAGGAGGAGAGGTGTTACTGTTTGGAAGGGGAATCCTCTTCCATTATAACATCAGTTAGTGAGGACTTCTCTGGTGTGCACTTTCTGGCACATTTTGCCTGCATACCACTAGGACCTGCTTGTGGCTCACTGCTTGCTTGTCTTACTAAGAATCTGTCTAAAGACACTTGTTTTTCTCTACATTTTAACACTTGTCTGTAGTAAGACAGCACATTGTCATTTAAAAGGTCAATGCAACGGCCTGCTACAGCTTTATCTGGGCGAGTTTTTTTTTTCAACAAAACTTTGCAGTTCTTCCCATACTTCACACATTTTCTTCATGGGGAAGGGACATCCTCTACTCGCAACTATTTTCTTAGGTTGAACCTTACCACTGGCTTTCTTGGGACCCATTGTGAGATATATAATAACAACTTTTATGTTCAAATGGCCAAATATTCAACAGAACACTGTAAATCTTGGTGAATAATTGAGGCGGGATAGTCACTAGAGTACGACTTAATCAAACTAGAAATGCTCTACAAATCAAGGGGCCCAGAATGTGGAATGACCTTCCCAACCATGTTAAAGACTGTACCTCTCTCAACCAGTTTAAGATAAAAACGAAGCTATACCTAATAAATTCCCTGTAACCTACCTTACCCCTCTATTGTCAACCAATGTCTCTCTTTTTTTTTTTTTTTTTTTTTTTTTTTTTTAAAAAGAACGCTGTTTGTCGACAGAATTGTATTTGTGCTGCTTTTTCAGCTATGTTTTCATTTCTTGTTTTCATTTTACTCTTTATGCTCAATTAGTATTAAGCTTTAGTCAATTAAGTTTTTCATGCCCGAAACGCTTTGCGTAATAGTGGCTTTAGGCATTGTATGTACTAGCTCTATCTATAAGTCCACCAATCTTTGTAAAAATTTCTTGTATGTATGTACCTTACCTAAATAAACATTTATTTATTTATTTTATTTACTAGGTGCGAGGCACTGGCAAACCAAGTGGCGATCGCCGTGCCACCACGTGCTAGGTCGGCCTGTACGCGTATCAACACCCTCGTATCCTGAGGCAACGCTCGTATCCAGATACAAATTTTCAGAGCAAATCCTGCTCGTAACCTGAAAAACTCGTAATCCAAGGTACCACTGTACATCGACAAAATATTTAGGATCTTCATACCAATGAGCAAGCAGTTGTTCACCTCTAGTTGTACAGTATCTCGATGTTTCTTCAGTTTGACTTTAATCCCACCTGTCCCAAGGTACAGTATATGGCACACCTGTTGAAGTCCACTCTCAAGAACGAGCTGAGCACCTGGCTGCACTGATGTGCATTAGTGAGGTTCTGGTTGGAATTGCCAAAAATCTCCAGATAATTGGACTGGTAGATTACTTGTTTCATTTGTTGGCTCCTTGATATGCTGCCACAGGCAGTGTTTGTCTAGTGTCCACAAACCTTGCTCTCCATTTTTTGTCTCCACCCAATGAAGATCCTTTGTTGATCAGTCTATTACCCTCTGGTTAATATCCCTATGCATTAGTATCTTTGCTCTGGCTCTCCTTACCACAGTGGCCACCTTTTCTATCATCTTCAGGCATAATATGTTGCATTTATCATATTCTTATCTTTACCTTTCTGTACTTAATGGAGGGTTGTGAATAACACTTATCACTTCCCTGTAGTAAATAATACCACTATCTTCATGATCAGGGGCAGAGTTGAGATGGGGCCCAGCTCATCAGAAGCCACAAAACTATCAGGGAGCTGCTACTCATGAGTAAAAGAAACGGGTCTTCCAGGACAGCCCATCTCGTGGGCCTCGTAGCACACTACACGAGTCTGAGAGGGGTTGGAAACATGTAAGGCATGTGATGAAAGTAATCATCTTCTATTCACTACAACCCCCACCTACTGACACCCCTCCACATGGCAATGTGTAACTACTCGGGAAATCCAAGAAGTAAAAGGAAGTGCAGACCTAGATAACCAGAGGAGATAAGCACAAGACAAGCATATGTTAAAGTCAAGTGGAAAAGTATGTTACACATTTTCTAAAGAATGTATTATTAATGTCCATAAAATCATTACTGTAATTATACTGAAAATATTAGTGTTTAAATAGGCATAAATATATGTTTATCATTTGCTACAAGAAACTACTGCAAATTTGGAGATTTATAACAAAAAGAATGAGTGCCACCACAACAACCAGCATAGAGCAGGCAGATTATGAATTCATAGCATTGTCTTTGCCATCAATAGATGACTCGGCTCAAATAAGCTACAAAAAATACATTCTTTGGTATGAATGCAAGGTTAATGAATTGTTAAAAAGAATGTAAACTGTCAATATGTAAACCAATGTTTTGGAAATCTGGAATGTGTCCAGAATGATATGATCTGGATTTTAGAAGTCGCTACTTGTGAAACAATAACAATACTGGTTTACATATTCGCAACGTTTACATGATCTGCCTGTCCTACACTCACTGCTCTGTGGTAACACTCATTATGATGATGCCTACACAAATTATTCACTGAACAAGTCATGTGATTTATGAATCCTATAGGCCATGTGTTAATATATGCAGCTTTGACCTGGAGTCTCCCATCTTAAAAAGTTCAAACTCTCGTTAACATAAAAATCCATACGAGACGAGACTTGTGCCAGACCTCGGAGGCTTTAACTAAAATGAACAATGAGCAAACTGACTACACCATGCTGGAAGTTAGACAACACGGTAGAAACGATAATGATCAAAATGATATGCAATCGAACTAGAGCCCACAAGAGGAAACTAGACATAAATGAGCTTGAGAGATGTTAGATCACTGTTAGCATGGGGATTGCAAATAAAGGGAATGGATTACTAGAGGATTGCAGAGGCAAATTCAATAAAAAATTCTACAGAAAATGAGACAAGGAATGAGTAATTACATTAAATAAACAAAAGTAGGAAGTAATTATTGGAAGAAAATACTATAAAGTATGACCTATAAAGTATGCTTGATAGGCAGGACTAAGGATTTAGAATTTTACTTTGAAAGCATATTTAAAAGAGAACACACACAATTTTGTCGAAAGTCACTGCATTAGACAAGCAACAGCTGATTAGGCAGGAAGATCTACTACTTGACTTCTATGAGCACTTGAGCTTCAGGTCTTTGGTCCAGTCTTTCAACCTTCAATCTACTTGAAATATTGGTTCCACTTTTTTTGGGCACTAGTCATACACCACAACATCTATATATATAGCTGTGAAGTGTCTGCATCTGCTACTCTATTTTTATAGCATAATATATCTTCATTATTCTGGCACTGACAAAATTTAAATAGTCTCTTTTTGGCTCATTTGGGTATGCAAGTTTTCACTTGCCTCTTTGACTCGTATACAACCTATTTGTGGGAATCCTGTCTCCATTACATGAACATGTTGTACTGAATGGGGTAAGAATATCTTGAGCTATCTCATCCCTTTGTGTATTTATACCTAAATAAACATTTCCTTTTCAATTTAATTGTCTCCATTGACACTTATCTTGCAGTGATGCCAGATTTATTTCCCTTTCTTTAATTCTAACTCTTGACTTTGTAACTAGTTTGGTGGCTTGCCTTTAAACTCTCTGCCGGTTCCTTGCATGTTTAATGACAATTACTTCACACTGTTGCGTGCTGCCTTTCTTTACATGTTGACTTGTTATCAACATGCTCAAACCATCTAAGCACACAATATTTCAATATTTATACAAATTATTTTTTAATTCCACTGTATATTCTGACAATTGTTAGCCTTCTCCATAGCCAAGTTAGAACAAACTCCTGTCCAAACAGCCAATTTGTACCTCCTGTTTTCATATTTTAAATTATTTCTATTAATTTAGGAAAGAAAAAGATTGTTTATGTTCATATTATTACACAATAATACATCATTATAGCATACATGGTGCATTATAACTAAAATATGATTTGGTACCATTTCCCTATACAAAGGGATAATGATAATTTTATCAAAACCCATATAATAGACATCGTTATAAAACTCATTAAATATCACAATATACAGCTTCAACTACAGAAATATATAGTCTTAACTGAATAATACTAAGTAGTAGGAGGGGGAAGAGGTCAATTATTTCCGACAAATGGGCCAGTTGACATGCCCGCATCATAGTCATCGAAGTAAACATTACAACCTATTTCATGTAGTCTGTAGCAACACTCAAATATATAAGCATAAATCAAAATCTATTAAATTAATTGTAACAATGGAAGACAGCGAATCTTTTGTCTTTAAATTTATAGTTCTCGGTAATTTGCAACTGCACGGGATATTACATTTGGAGGCGCTCATGTCAGTACTCTTTTTGAACACTCTCCTCCCTCCCAACAATTTGACATAGGTAGACAGTATTACAATTATTGATGAATTTCACTAGTTAAAATATGAGTAAGCTTACTCAAGATATAAATTCTTGTACATATGTACATTAAATAGGGAACCATCACATAATAAATACAGTATTAATCAAATACTGTAGCCCCATTTAAAATTTTGCATCAAATTCAAAATAAAATTGCAACCTACCATTATTAAATATTTTGAACAAATTCTAGCCTGTTTACCAAATTCAAATTTACCTTTCAAGTTTACCTGCAAATTGAGCGAAGCAGGAACTCGTGGGTTCTCAGTTCAGGCATAGCTATCTTATCTTCTCGAGCTTCAAATACACCTTCGAAACATTACGCAATACCTTCAGTGCAAAAAATAAACATTTGTGTGTAAAAGCTTTAATTTCTAAAGCAAATTTTTTACTTGTAATGAAAGTTTGGAAAATTTGAGTTCCTTAATGTAAATTTTTGTTATAAATAAAAAAGAAATTAAAATGCCTGCAACAAGCAGCAATAGATCTATCTACTGACCACCGAATGCTACTGTTTTCAAGGCGTATAAATGTAGTGTGTGTGTGCTTGTGTGTTTTCATTAAATATGCTTACTACTCTAATACCAGATATTAATTTTGTTTTCGGAACTGCTTTGTGATTTTATGATACAGTAGTTTATCTATACAGTAGGTCTCCAAAGTCTTCAGTGTATTGTCCTCTATTAACTAGAGGTATCTACAGGAGTGATGTCAAGATCAGGTTGTCTGTAGTATAAACAATATACTCGCTCCAAACTCATTAGCTAAATGAGAGAAGCAAACCTTTCATTTAGCTAATGAGTTTGGAGCGAGTATATTGTTTGTACTCGCTACAGGGAATTATGATTTCATGTACAGGTAGTCTTTTCAGGCACTCAACTTGCTAATCAAACTCGTGATTACAGCCGTTTGGCTGTAAGATAGACACAAAAATGTATATATGCTGGTTAAAACTGAAATTTGTCATTGTAAAGGTATTTCAATTACATTCTGTGGTCAGGTGCTCAATAACCCAATACACTATATGTAGTAGAACAGATCTCTGTCTATGAAGGACAGACCAAAAAGTATATACAGGTAAACTCATCAGTGCTGTAAATGAATGGCCATGTCCATAATGGAAAAGTTTGTGAATGCCTAAGCTATGGTATTGTCTTGTATCATCATTGTTGATACTGTAGTCATTTCATGTTCCTAATAAGAAGAGCTTCTGTGGTGTGGAGACATTTAGTGTCCTGAATACATTGAAATGTTGTAGTATAAGTTAGAAATAATAAAAAGCAGAGTGTTAGGCATCAAAGGCTAAATAAAACAGAATATCAAAGAGGTCCTAGATATCATTCAGGATGCCAATACAAGAACAAAAAGACACGAATGGTATCAAAGGATTCATGAGTGGCCAACAATTTCATAGAGGAACATAAGATACAAATGAACAGTTGGAAAGCAATAGCTCAAACATCCTGAAAATCAGGACATTCTAGAAGGTGCACAACTGTCAGCAGAACAATACCATTTGGGCAATAAGATATAGGTCACTGTTCCATTTAGTGAAGTAAGTAATTATCAAAGAAGGCACCAAGCCAGGAAGGCTATGTAGCACCATCAAATGTGCGAAATAAACAGAAGGTGCTAAATATCACTGATGATGCCAATATGAGAACAGAAACACACAAGGCAAAAGATATCAAAAGTATCCAATTCACCAAGAATTTTATCGAGGGATAAGTGACCGCGGGGGACGGTCGGAAAGCAAGACACACGCTCATCTTGGAAATTAGGACATTCAACAGGGATATGAACAACTGTAAGAGGGACAATGCAGTTAGGATAATAAGGAGCAGGGCGACGCTCCATTAGGTGTCTGAGTTAAGCGCGTATAGCCGAAACGCAGCCTTGCCAGAGCTGTTTCCCACCGCCAGTTATGGTGATAGTAGGGAGGCCACAGGGACACTACTCTTAAGAGTACACAGTTTGTTACCAGTAACAGAAGACCAACAACCCTGCCAACGGGAAAGGATGGAGGCATGAATAACTGGGTAAAAGTCGGAATAAGGAATACCTTTACGGGAGATAGGACAAGTGCGGATAGCTTCCTTATGGCAGCGTCCGCATGCTCATTTAAAGAGACACCAATATGGCTGGAAACCCAGCAAAACTCAACTGTTTTAATTCTACTGGAGATAAGAAACAGCCAATGTTGAATCTCGACGACCACCAGATGGACTGGATTAGATTACCGTTGGAGTGCCACAGGGCAGCATCTTAGGACCTCTTCTATTTCTTATATATATAAACGATCTGCCTAATGTCTCTAATATTCTCAAACCTATATTGTTTGCTGACGATACTACCCTTATCTACTCAAACCTCAACCCACATACACTAAATAATGTTGTGAATAATGAATTAAAAAAAGTCCACTTATGGATGTCAACGAACAAACTAACATTAAACATCGAAAAGACTTACTACATCTTATTTGGAAGCAAATCATCAAATGCAATTCAGCTACAGATAGACAACATTAACATCAGTAATAAAAATGATGGCAAGTTTCTTGGCCTATTCCTAGACAAGAGACTCAACTTCAGCACCCACATTCAACACATAACTAAGAAAGTCTCTAAGACAGTTGGTATACTCTCCAAAATCAGATATTATGTTCCTAACTCTGCTCTCCTCTCACTATATTATGCACTAATCTACCCCTATGTTAATTATGGTATCTGTGCATGGGGGTCTACCACTGCAAACCACCTTAAGCCCATCATCACACAGCAAAAATCTGCTATCAGAATAATAACTAACTCTGCTTTCAGACAACACTCAGCTCCCTTGTTTAAATCCCTAAACTTGCTAAATATTAACTCCCTCCACACATTCTCTTGTGTCAACTACATTTACAAAACCCTGTTCTTAAATGCAAACCATGCTCTGAAACTCTCCCTGGACAGATGTAATAGGACCCATTATCACCACACCAGAAATAAATATATCTCTTTGATATCCCCAGGGTCAAACTTAATCTGTGTAAACACTCTATGCAAATTAAGGGACCTAGTCTATGGAACTCACTCCCTAGTGAATTGAAAAACTGTAAAACTTTTGCCTTATTTAAAAGCAAAACCAAAAAGTACCTAACTTCATCTATTTAGTTTCCTACACTGAGCTTTAAATTTGCTCTGTACCTAGTGTTACCCAATCTCCTAATTTTTATGTAATATCAAACAACCTTATCATTGTGTTCATTGCTGTCTTCTTTTATGTGCTAGCCATATGCTGTATTGTGACTACCAGTTTTTGTCAACTACCATTCAAGCTGTCATTGCAATCAATCTTATATTGTTTCTGCTGTATTGTGCCTACCAATTTGTTGTCAACTACCATTTTAAGCTGTCATTGCAATCAATCATAGCTACCTATGTGCTTTAATATACTGTACCTATAATTTTCTCTCATCTTCTTTTTTTTTCATTCCATGTAATCTGTTATCATTTTTTTGTCTATAAATTTTGCAAGTATTTACCTCCTTAAAATTTTCTTAGATTAAGGACCTGCCCGAAACGCTGCGCGTGCTAGTGGCTTTACAAGACTGTAATTACCATATTTGTATCCTCACATTCCTTATGTACATTCTTGTATATGCATAAATAAATAAATAAATAAATAAATAAATAAATAAATAAATAAAGATAACTCCAGAGCTATGAGGGCACTGCGAGAGTCAACTACAACCACAAAGGAAGATTGACAGCGAGAAAGCAGGAGACAAAGAGCATAGAGAATAGTATAAAGTTCTGCCATGAAGATGCTAGTCTCCGGAGGCAGGCGACAGATATAGGTGTGGTCAGGAAAACAACAGAGTAGCCTACACCGTCTGCAAACTTAAACCCATCGGTGAAGATGGAAACTGAGCAGGAATGTGAAGAAAAGTGTTCAGGGAAAAGGCGTTTCAGAACTGTAGGAGGTGTAAAAGCTTTAGTGATGTGGGTCAGGGATTTGCAATATTGATGAAGGGGGACCCTCCACGGGGGCAAGGACGGAAACAAAAGGGGCTGATGGCAACGACAACGAGACGGTCGAGTGAACGTGTCCACCTGGAGGACAGAATGCCCTTGGGCTTCGAGGATATCTTTAATATCCTCATGGCAGTCATTTAGGTCTCTAACACCAGTAGCAACATGGTGCGGGAGGAGAACTTTGCCAACACTGGCATTTAACCGAGCGTTTTTGGAGACCCGAACAGGGGTCTCCCCAATGCAGGACAATGCGGCTAAGCAGGTACGTAGCTGCAACTCCTACTTACATAATTCACACTGTGACAAGAATATTGCACACTTCTACAACCTCTTAAACTTTCAATTATACTTATATGAGAGGTCCTCTGCTCATATTAATCTCTGACCAAACCAGAGGACCAAACTCAGAAAATGGGACAATACGTCACTTTGTCGAGGAGCTTACATTTTCTGCCACACAGCCGTTTGCCAGCAAAGAATCGCAGCCCGGGCGAAATCGTCATTTTTCTCAAAAATCAAAACCAGCCATAGAATCGTTTTGAAAATGGTACCATTGTGTTTACCACAGCAATTTACATTTCTTTCTGTAAAGGCTTTCTTTGCTAATTTTCAATATCAAGGCCCAAACACCCATATTTACCGAGATACAGCCATCTCAAATATCAGATATATCATCGTGTTTTCTCAACAAATTATTAGGGAAAATGAGTTGAAAAACATGTAATAATAATTATAAACAGCTAATTAAAAAATGGGTAATGAAAATAAAGTCATTTCTATATTATTCCTTTGCTTAGAGATTATTTTGAATGGTAAATTTATGGCCATTTGTATGGTACTTATAATGGCATATGTATTGCACTTATAATGGCAAATGTATGGTACTTATAATAGCATATGTATGGTAATTATATGGTGTATGTATGGTACATATAATAGCATATGTATGGTACTAATAAAGATATAAGTTCGGTACTTTTAAACATATACGTATGGTACTTATATGGGTATATGTATGGTACTTATATGGGTATATATATGGTACTTAAATTGACATATGTATGGCACTTATGTAAGGTACATTTAAAGATATGTATGGTACTTATAAAGACATATGTCTGATATTTATAACGGCATATCTATGGTACTTATAAAGGCATATGTATGATACTTATAAATGCATATGTATGGTACTTAAAACGGCACATGGATTATACTTATATGGGCATATATATGGCATTTACACGAGCATATGTATGGTACTTATAAGGCCATGTAAAAGGTACATATATTGGCATGTGTATGGTACTTATATGGGCATGTGTATGGTACTTATATGGGCATGTGTATGGTACTTATATGGTCCTCCTAATGTTTCCCAACGTCAAGAAAACGGTAAATTGTAAGTGTCCTATCCTAACCTACCAGAGGACCAAACTCAGAAAACGGGACAGTACGTCACTTTGTCGAGGAGCTTACATTTTCTGCCACACAGCCGTTTGCCAGCAAAGAATCGCAGCCCGGGCGAAATCGTCATTTTTCTCAAAACTCAAAATCAAAACCAGCCATAGAATCGTTTTGAAAATGGTACCATTGTGTTTACCACAGCAATTTACATTTCTTTCTGTAAAGGCTTTCTTTGCTAATTTTCAATATCAAGGCCCAAACACCCATATTTACCGAGATATAGGCATCTCAAATATCAGATATATCATCGTGTTTTCTCAACAAATTATTAGGGAAAATGAGTTGAAAAACATGTAATAATAATTATAAACAGCTAATTAAAAAATGGGTAATGAAAATAAAGTCATTTCTATATTATTCCTTTGCTTAGAGATTATTTTGAATGGTAAATTTATGGCCATTTGTATAGTACTTATAATGGCATATGTATTGCACTTATAATGGCAAATGTATGGTACTTATAATAGCATATGTATGGTACTTATATGGTGTATGTATGGTACATATAATAGCATATGTATGGTACTAATAAAGATATAAGTTCGGTACTTTTAAACATATACGTATGGTACTTATATGGGTATATGTATGGTACTTATATGGGTATATATATGGTACTTAAATTGACATATGTATGGCACTTATGTAAGGTACATTTAAAGATATGTATGGTACTTATAAAGACATATGTCTGATATTTATAACGGCATATCTATGGTACTTATAAAGGCATATGTATGATACTTATAAATGCATATGTATGGTACTTAAAACGGCACATGGATTATACTTATATGGGCATATATATGGCATTTACACGAGCATATGTATGGTACTTATAAGGCCATGTAAAAGGTACATATATTGGCATGTGTATGGTACTTATATGGGCATGTGTATGGTACTTATATGGGCATGTGTATGGTACTTATATGGTCCTCCTAATGTTTCCCAACGTCAAGAAAACGGTAAATTGTAAGTGTCCTATCCTAACCTACCAGAGGACCAAACTCAGAAAACGGGACAGTACGTCACTTTGTCGAGGAGCTTACATTTTCTGCCACACAGCCGTTTGCCAGCAAAGAATCGCAGCCCGGGCGAAATCGTCATTTTTCTCAAAACTCAAAATCAAAACCAGCCATAGAATCGTTTTGAAAATGGTACCATTGTGTTTACCACAGCAATTTACATTTCTTTCTGTAAAGGCTTTCTTTGCTAATTTTCAATATCAAGGCCCAAACACCCATATTTACCGAGATACAGCCATCTCAAATATCAGATATATCATCGTGTTTTCTCAACAAATTATTAGGGAAAATGAGTTGAAAAACATGTAATAATAATTATAAACAGCTAATTAAAAAATGGGTAATGAAAATAAAGTCATTTCTATATTATTCCTTTGCTTAGAGATTATTTTGAATGGTAAATTTATGGCCATTTGTATGGTACTTATAATGGCATATGTATTGCACTTATAATGGCAAATGTATGGTACTTATAATAGCATATGTATGGTAATTATATGGTGTATGTATGGTACATATAATAGCATATGTATGGTACTAATAAAGATATAAGTTCGGTACTTTTAAACATATACGTATGGTACTTATATGGGTATATGTATGGTACTTATATGGGTATATATATGGTACTTAAATTGACATATGTATGGCACTTATGTAAGGTACATTTAAAGATATGTATGGTACTTATAAAGACATATGTCTGATATTTATAACGGCATATCTATGGTACTTATAAAGGCATATGTATGATACTTATAAATGCATATGTATGGTACTTAAAACGGCACATGGATTATACTTATATGGGCATATATATGGCATTTACACGAGCATATGTATGGTACTTATAAGGCCATGTAAAAGGTACATATATTGGCATGTGTATGGTACTTATATGGGCATGTGTATGGTACTTATATGGGCATGTGTATGGTACTTATATGGTCCTCCTAATGTTTCCCAACGTCAAGAAAACGGTAAATTGTAAGTGTCCTATCCTAACCTACCAGAGGACCAAACTCAGAAAACGGGACAGTACGTCACTTTGTCGAGGAGCTTACATTTTCTGCCACACAGCCGTTTGCCAGCAAAGAATCGCAGCCCGGGCGAAATCGTCATTTTTCTCAAAACTCAAAATCAAAACCAGCCATAGAATCGTTTTGAAAATGGTACCATTGTGTTTACCACAGCAATTTACATTTCTTTCTGTAAAGGCTTTCTTTGCTAATTTTCAATATCAAGGCCCAAACACCCATATTTACCGAGATACAGCCATCTCAAATATCAGATATATCATCGTGTTTTCTCAACAAATTATTAGGGAAAATGAATTGAAAAACATGTAATAATAATTATAAACAGCTAATTAAAAAATGGGTAATGAAAATAAAGTCATTTCTATATTATTCCTTTGCTTAGAGATTATTTTGAATGGTAAATTTATGGCCATTTGTATGGTACTTATAATGGCATATGTATTGCACTTATAATGGCAAATGTATGGTACTTATAATAGCATATGTATGGTAATTATATGGTGTATGTATGGTACATATAATAGCATATGTATGGTACTAATAAAGATATAAGTTCGGTACTTTTAAACATATACGTATGGTACTTATATGGGTATATGTATGGTACTTATATGGGTATATATATGGTACTTAAATTGACATATGTATGGCACTTATGTAAGGTACATTTAAAGATATGTATGGTACTTATAAAGACATATGTCTGATATTTATAACGGCATATCTATGATACTTATAAAGGCATATGTATGATACTTATAAATGCATATGTATGGTACTTAAAACGGCACATGGATTATACTTATATGGGCATATATATGGCATTTACACGAGCATATGTATGGTACTTATAAGGCCATGTAAAAGGTACATATATTGGCATGTGTATGGTACTTATATGGGCATGTGTATGGTACTTATATGGGCATGTATATGGTACTTATATGGTCCTCCTAATGTTTCCCAACGTCAAGAAAACGGTAAATTGTAAGTGTCCTATCCTAACCTACCAGAGGACCAAACTCAGAAAACGGGACAGTACGTCACTTTGTCGAGGAGCTTACATTTTCTGCCACACAGCCGTTTGCCAGCAAAGAATCGCAGCCCGGGCGAAATCGTCATTTTTCTCAAAACTCAAAATCAAAACCAGCCATAGAATCGTTTTGAAAATGGTACCATTGTGTTTACCACAGCAATTTACATTTCTTTCTGTAAAGGCTTTCTTTGCTAATTTTCAATATCAAGGCCCAAACACCCATATTTACCGAGATACAGCCATCTCAAATATCAGATATATCATCGTGTTTTCTCAACAAATTATTAGGGAAAATGAATTGAAAAACATGTAATAATAATTATAAACAGCTAATTAAAAAATGGGTAATGAAAATAAAGTCATTTCTATATTATTCCTTTGCTTAGAGATTATTTTGAATGGTAAATTTATGGCCATTTGTATGGTACTTATAATGGCATATGTATTGCACTTATAATGGCAAATGTATGGTACTTATAATAGCATATGTATGGTAATTATATGGTGTATGTATGGTACATATAATAGCATATGTATGGTACTAATAAAGATATAAGTTCGGTACTTTTAAACATATACGTATGGTACTTATATGGGTATATGTATGGTACTTATATGGGTATATATATGGTACTTAAATTGACATATGTATGGCACTTATGTAAGGTACATTTAAAGATATGTATGGTACTTATAAAGACATATGTCTGATATTTATAACGGCATATCTATGGTACTTATAAAGGCATATGTATGATACTTATAAATGCATATGTATGGTACTTAAAACGGCACATGGATTATACTTATATGGGCATATATATGGCATTTACACGAGCATATGTATGGTACTTATAAGGCCATGTAAAAGGTACATATATTGGCATGTGTATGGTACTTATATGGGCATGTGTATGGTACTTATATGGGCATGTGTATGGTACTTATATGGTCCTCCTAATGTTTCCCAACGTCAAGAAAACGGTAAATTGTAAGTGTCCTATCCTAACCTACCAGAGGACCAAACTCAGAAAACGGGACAGTACGTCACTTTGTCGAGGAGCTTACATTTTCTGCCACACAGCCGTTTGCCAGCAAAGAATCGCAGCCCGGGCGAAATCGTCATTTTTCTCAAAACTCAAAATCAAAACCAGCCATAGAATCGTTTTGAAAATGGTACCATTGTGTTTACCACAGCAATTTACATTTCTTTCTGTAAAGGCTTTCTTTGCTAATTTTCAATATCAAGGCCCAAACACCCATATTTACCGAGATACAGCCATCTCAAATATCAGATATATCATCGTGTTTTCTCAACAAATTATTAGGGAAAATGAATTGAAAAACATGTAATAATAATTATAAACAGCTAATTAAAAAATGGGTAATGAAAATAAAGTCATTTCTATATTATTCCTTTGCTTAGAGATTATTTTGAATGGTAAATTTATGGCCATTTGTATGGTACTTATAATGGCATATGTATTGCACTTATAATGGCAAATGTATGGTACTTATAATAGCATATGTATGGTAATTATATGGTGTATGTATGGTACATATAATAGCATATGTATGGTACTAATAAAGATATAAGTTCGGTACTTTTAAACATATACGTATGGTACTTATATGGGTATATGTATGGTACTTATATGGGTATATATATGGTACTTAAATTGACATATGTATGGCACTTATGTAAGGTACATTTAAAGATATGTATGGTACTTATAAAGACATATGTCTGATATTTATAACGGCATATCTATGGTACTTATAAAGGCATATGTATGATACTTATAAATGCATATGTATGGTACTTAAAACGGCACATGGATTATACTTATATGGGCATATATATGGCATTTACACGAGCATATGTATGGTACTTATAAGGCCATGTAAAAGGTACATATATTGGCATGTGTATGGTACTTATATGGGCATGTGTATGGTACTTATATGGGCATGTGTATGGTACTTATATGGTCCTCCTAATGTTTCCCAACGTCAAGAAAACGGTAAATTGTAAGTGTCCTATCCTAACCTACCAGAGGACCAAACTCAGAAAACGGGACAGTACGTCACTTTGTCGAGGAGCTTACATTTTCTGCCACACAGCCGTTTGCCAGCAAAGAATCGCAGCCCGGGCGAAATCGTCATTTTTCTCAAAACTCAAAATCAAAACCAGCCATAGAATCGTTTTGAAAATGGTACCATTGTGTTTACCACAGCAATTTACATTTCTTTCTGTAAAGGCTTTCTTTGCTAATTTTCAATATCAAGGCCCAAACACCCATATTTACCGAGATACAACCATCTCAAATATCAGTTATATCATCGTGTTTTCTCAACAAATTATTAGGGAAAATGAATTGAAAAACATGTAATAATAATTATAAACAGCTAATTAAAAAATGGGTAATGAAAATAAAGTCATTTCTATATTATTCCTTTGCTTAGAGATTATTTTGAATGGTAAATTTATGGCCATTTGTATGGTACTTATAATGGCATATGTATTGCACTTATAATGGCAAATGTATGGTACTTATAATAGCATATGTATGGTAATTATATGGTGTATGTATGGTACATATAATAGCATATGTATGGTACTAATAAAGATATAAGTTCGGTACTTTTAAACATATACGTATGGTACTTATATGGGTATATGTATGGTACTTATATGGGTATATATATGGTACTTAAATTGACATATGTATGGCACTTATGTAAGGTACATTTAAAGATATGTATGGTACTTATAAAGACATATGTCTGATATTTATAACGGCATATCTATGGTACTTATAAAGGCATATGTATGATACTTATAAATGCATATGTATGGTACTTAAAACGGCACATGGATTATACTTATATGGGCATATATATGGCATTTACACGAGCATATGTATGGTACTTATAAGGCCATGTAAAAGGTACATATATTGGCATGTGTATGGTACTTATATGGGCATGTGTATGGTACTTATATGGGCATGTGTATGGTACTTATATGGTCCTCCTAATGTTTCCCAACGTCAAGAAAACGGTAAATTGTAAGTGTCCTATCCTAACCTACCAGAGGACCAAACTCAGAAAACGGGACAGTACGTCACTTTGTCGAGGAGCTTACATTTTCTGCCACACAGCCGTTTGCCAGCAAAGAATCGCAGCCCGGGCGAAATCGTCATTTTTCTCAAAACTCAAAATCAAAACCAGCCATAGAATCGTTTTGAAAATGGTACCATTGTGTTTACCACAGCAATTTACATTTCTTTCTGTAAAGGCTTTCTTTGCTAATTTTCAATATCAAGGCCCAAACACCCATATTTACCGAGATACAGCCATCTCAAATATCAGATATATCATCGTGTTTTCTCAACAAATTATTAGGGAAAATGAATTGAAAAACATGTAATAATAATTATAAACAGCTAATTAAAAAATGGGTAATGAAAATAAAGTCATTTCTATATTATTCCTTTGCTTAGAGATTATTTTGAATGGTAAATTTATGGCCATTTGTATGGTACTTATAATGGCATATGTATTGCACTTATAATAGCAAATGTATGGTACTTATAATAGCATATGTATGGTAATTATATGGTGTATGTATGGTACATATAATAGCATATGTATGGTACTAATAAAGATATAAGTTCGGTACTTTTAAACATATACGTATGGTACTTATATGGGTATATGTATGGTACTTATATGGGTATATATATGGTACTTAAATTGACATATGTATGGCACTTATGTAAGGTACATTTAAAGATATGTATGGTACTTATAAAGACATATGTCTGATATTTATAACGGCATATCTATGGTACTTATAAAGGCATATGTATGATACTTATAAATGCATATGTATGGTACTTAAAACGGCACATGGATTATACTTATATGGGCATATATATGGCATTTACACGAGCATATGTATGGTACTTATAAGGCCATGTAAAAGGTACATATATTGGCATGTGTATGGTACTTATATGGGCATGTGTATGGTACTTATATGGGCATGTGTATGGTACTTATATGGTCCTCCTAATGTTTCCCAACGTCAAGAAAACGGTAAATTGTAAGTGTCCTATCCTAACCTACCAGAGGACCAAACTCAGAAAACGGGACAGTACGTCACTTTGTCGAGGAGCTTACATTTTCTGCCACACAGCCGTTTGCCAGCAAAGAATCGCAGCCCGGGCGAAATCGTCATTTTTCTCAAAACTCAAAATCAAAACCAGCCATAGAATCGTTTTGAAAATGGTACCATTGTGTTTACCACAGCAATTTACATTTCTTTCTGTAAAGGCTTTCTTTGCTAATTTTCAATATCAAGGCCCAAACACCCATATTTACCGAGATACAGCCATCTCAAATATCAGATATATCATCGTGTTTTCTCAACAAATTATTAGGGAAAATGAATTGAAAAACATGTAATAATAATTATAAACAGCTAATTAAAAAATGGGTAATGAAAATAAAGTCATTTCTATATTATTCCTTTGCTTAGAGATTATTTTGAATGGTAAATTTATGGCCATTTGTATGGTACTTATAATGGCATATGTATTGCACTTATAATGGCAAATGTATGGTACTTATAATAGCATATGTATGGTAATTATATGGTGTATGTATGGTACATATAATAGCATATGTATGGTACTAATAAAGATATAAGTTCGGTACTTTTAAACATATACGTATGGTACTTATATGGGTATATGTATGGTACTTATATGGGTATATATATGGTACTTAAATTGACATATGTATGGCACTTATGTAAGGTACATTTAAAGATATGTATGGTACTTATAAAGACATATGTCTGATATTTATAACGGCATATCTATGGTACTTATAAAGGCATATGTATGATACTTATAAATGCATATGTATGGTACTTAAAACGGCACATGGATTATACTTATATGGGCATATATATGGCATTTACACGAGCATATGTATGGTACTTATAAGGCCATGTAAAAGGTACATATATTGGCATGTGTATGGTACTTATATGGGCATGTGTATGGTACTTATATGGGCATGTGTATGGTACTTATATGGGCATGTGTATGGTACTTATATGGTCCTCCTAATGTTTCCCAACGTCAAGAAAACGGTAAATTGTAAGTGTCCTATCCTAACCTACCAGAGGACCAAACTCAGAAAACGGGACAGTACGTCACTTTGTCGAGGAGCTTACATTTTCTGCCACACAGCCGTTTGCCAGCAAAGAATCGCAGCCCGGGCGAAATCGTCATTTTTCTCAAAACTCAAAATCAAAACCAGCCATAGAATCGTTTTGAAAATGGTACCATTGTGTTTACCACAGCAATTTACATTTCTTTCTGTAAAGGCTTTCTTTGCTAATTTTCAATATCAAGGCCCAAACACCCATATTTACCGAGATACAGCCATCTCAAATATCAGATATATCATCGTGTTTTCTCAACAAATTATTAGGGAAAATGAATTGAAAAACATGTAATAATAATTATAAACAGCTAATTAAAAAATGGGTAATGAAAATAAAGTCATTTCTATATTATTCCTTTGCTTAGAGATTATTTTGAATGGTAAATTTATGGCCATTTGTATGGTACTTATAATGGCATATGTATTGCACTTATAATGGCAAATGTATGGTACTTATAATAGCATATGTATGGTAATTATATGGTGTATGTATGGTACATATAATAGCATATGTATGGTACTAATAAAGATATAAGTTCGGTACTTTTAAACATATACGTATGGTACTTATATGGGTATATGTATGGTACTTATATGGGTATATATATGGTACTTAAATTGACATATGTATGGCACTTATGTAAGGTACATTTAAAGATATGTATGGTACTTATAAAGACATATGTCTGATATTTATAACGGCATATCTATGGTACTTATAAAGGCATATGTATGATACTTATAAATGCATATGTATGGTACTTAAAACGGCACATGGATTATACTTATATGGGCATATATATGGCATTTACACGAGCATATGTATGGTACTTATAAGGCCATGTAAAAGGTACATATATTGGCATGTGTATGGTACTTATATGGGCATGTGTATGGTACTTATATGGGCATGTGTATGGTACTTATATGGTCCTCCTAATGTTTCCCAACGTCAAGAAAACGGTAAATTGTAAGTGTCCTATCCTAACCTACCAGAGGACCAAACTCAGAAAACGGGACAGTACGTCACTTTGTCGAGGAGCTTACATTTTCTGCCACACAGCCGTTTGCCAGCAAAGAATCGCAGCCCGGGCGAAATCGTCATTTTTCTCAAAACTCAAAATCAAAACCAGCCATAGAATCGTTTTGAAAATGGTACCATTGTGTTTACCACAGCAATTTACATTTCTTTCTGTAAAGGCTTTCTTTGCTAATTTTCAATATCAAGGCCCAAACACCCATATTTACCGAGATACAGCCATCTCAAATATCAGATATATCATCGTGTTTTCTCAACAAATTATTAGGGAAAATGAATTGAAAAACATGTAATAATAATTATAAACAGCTAATTAAAAAATGGGTAATGAAAATAAAGTCATTTCTATATTATTCCTTTGCTTAGAGATTATTTTGAATGGTAAATTTATGGCCATTTGTATGGTACTTATAATGGCATATGTATTGCACTTATAATGGCAAATGTATGGTACTTATAATAGCATATGTATGGTAATTATATGGTGTATGTATGGTACATATAATAGCATATGTATGGTACTAATAAAGATATAAGTTCGGTACTTTTAAACATATACGTATGGTACTTATATGGGTATATGTATGGTACTTATATGGGTATATATATGGTACTTAAATTGACATATGTATGGCACTTATGTAAGGTACATTTAAAGATATGTATGGTACTTATAAAGACATATGTCTGATATTTATAACGGCATATCTATGGTACTTATAAAGGCATATGTATGATACTTATAAATGCATATGTATGGTACTTAAAACGGCACATGGATTATACTTATATGGGCATATATATGGCATTTACACGAGCATATGTATGGTACTTATAAGGCCATGTAAAAGGTACATATATTGGCATGTGTATGGTACTTATATGGGCATGTGTATGGTACTTATATGGGCATGTGTATGGTACTTATATGGTCCTCCTAATGTTTCCCAACGTCAAGAAAACGGTAAATTGTAAGTGTCCTATCCTAACCTACCAGAGGACCAAACTCAGAAAACGGGACAGTACGTCACTTTGTCGAGGAGCTTACATTTTCTGCCACACAGCCGTTTGCCAGCAAAGAATCGCAGCCCGGGCGAAATCGTCATTTTTCTCAAAACTCAAAATCAAAACCAGCCATAGAATCGTTTTGAAAATGGTACCATTGTGTTTACCACAGCAATTTACATTTCTTTCTGTAAAGGCTTTCTTTGCTAATTTTCAATATCAAGGCCCAAACACCCATATTTACCGAGATACAGCCATCTCAAATATCAGATATATCATCGTGTTTTCTCAACAAATTATTAGGGAAAATGAATTGAAAAACATGTAATAATAATTATAAACAGCTAATTAAAAAATGGGTAATGAAAATAAAGTCATTTCTATATTATTCCTTTGCTTAGAGATTATTTTGAATGGTAAATTTATGGCCATTTGTATGGTACTTATAATGGCATATGTATTGCACTTATAATGGCAAATGTATGGTACTTATAATAGCATATGTATGGTAATTATATGGTGTATGTATGGTACATATAATAGCATATGTATGGTACTAATAAAGATATAAGTTCGGTACTTTTAAACATATACGTATGGTACTTATATGGGTATATGTATGGTACTTATATGGGTATATATATGGTACTTAAATTGACATATGTATGGCACTTATGTAAGGTACATTTAAAGATATGTATGGTACTTATAAAGACATATGTCTGATATTTATAACGGCATATCTATGGTACTTATAAAGGCATATGTATGATACTTATAAATGCATATGTATGGTACTTAAAACGGCACATGGATTATACTTATATGGGCATATATATGGCATTTACACGAGCATATGTATGGTACTTATAAGGCCATGTAAAAGGTACATATATTGGCATGTGTATGGTACTTATATGGGCATGTGTATGGTACTTATATGGGCATGTGTATGGTACTTATATGGTCCTCCTAATGTTTCCCAACGTCAAGAAAACGGTAAATTGTAAGTGTCCTATCCTAACCTACCAGAGGACCAAACTCAGAAAACGGGACAGTACGTCACTTTGTCGAGGAGCTTACATTTTCTGCCACACAGCCGTTTGCCAGCAAAGAATCGCAGCCCGGGCGAAATCGTCATTTTTCTCAAAACTCAAAATCAAAACCAGCCATAGAATCGTTTTGAAAATGGTACCATTGTGTTTACCACAGCAATTTACATTTCTTTCTGTAAAGGCTTTCTTTGCTAATTTTCAATATCAAGGCCCAAACACCCATATTTACCGAGATACAGCCATCTCAAATATCAGATATATCATCGTGTTTTCTCAACAAATTATTAGGGAAAATGAATTGAAAAACATGTAATAATAATTATAAACAGCTAATTAAAAAATGGGTAATGAAAATAAAGTCATTTCTATATTATTCCTTTGCTTAGAGATTATTTTGAATGGTAAATTTATGGCCATTTGTATGGTACTTATAATGGCATATGTATTGCACTTATAATGGCAAATGTATGGTACTTATAATAGCATATGTATGGTAATTATATGGTGTATGTATGGTACATATAATAGCATATGTATGGTACTAATAAAGATATAAGTTCGGTACTTTTAAACATATACGTATGGTACTTATATGGGTATATGTATGGTACTTATATGGGTATATATATGGTACTTAAATTGACATATGTATGGCACTTATGTAAGGTACATTTAAAGATATGTATGGTACTTATAAAGACATATGTCTGATATTTATAACGGCATATCTATGGTACTTATAAAGGCATATGTATGATACTTATAAATGCATATGTATGGTACTTAAAACGGCACATGGATTATACTTATATGGGCATATATATGGACATTTACACGAGCATATGTATGGTACTTATAAGGCCATGTAAAAGGTACATATATTGGCATGTGTATGGTACTTATATGGGCATGTGTATGGTACTTATATGGGCATGTGTATGGTACTTATATGGTCCTCCTAATGTTTCCCAACGTCAAGAAAACGGTAAATTGTAAGTGTCCTATCCTAACCTACCAGAGGACCAAACTCAGAAAACGGGACAGTACGTCACTTTGTCGAGGAGCTTACATTTTCTGCCACACAGCCGTTTGCCAGCAAAGAATCGCAGCCCGGGCGAAATCGTCATTTTTCTCAAAACTCAAAATCAAAACCAGCCATAGAATCGTTTTGAAAATGGTACCATTGTGTTTACCACAGCAATTTACATTTCTTTCTGTAAAGGCTTTCTTTGCTAATTTTCAATATCAAGGCCCAAACACCCATATTTACCGAGATACAGCCATCTCAAATATCAGATATATCATCGTGTTTTCTCAACAAATTATTAGGGAAAATGAATTGAAAAACATGTAATAATAATTATAAACAGCTAATTAAAAAATGGGTAATGAAAATAAAGTCATTTCTATATTATTCCTTTGCTTAGAGATTATTTTGAATGGTAAATTTATGGCCATTTGTATGGTACTTATAATGGCATATGTATTGCACTTATAATGGCAAATGTATGGTACTTATAATAGCATATGTATGGTAATTATATGGTGTATGTATGGTACATATAATAGCATATGTATGGTACTAATAAAGATATAAGTTCGGTACTTTTAAACATATACGTATGGTACTTATATGGGTATATGTATGGTACTTATATGGGTATATATATGGTACTTAAATTGACATATGTATGGCACTTATGTAAGGTACATTTAAAGATATGTATGGTACTTATAAAGACATATGTCTGATATTTATAACGGCATATCTATGGTACTTATAAAGGCATATGTATGATACTTATAAATGCATATGTATGGTACTTAAAACGGCACATGGATTATACTTATATGGGCATATATATGGCATTTACACGAGCATATGTATGGTACTTATAAGGCCATGTAAAAGGTACATATATTGGCATGTGTATGGTACTTATATGGGCATGTGTATGGTACTTATATGGGCATGTGTATGGTACTTATATGGTCCTCCTAATGTTTCCCAACGTCAAGAAAACGGTAAATTGTAAGTGTCCTATCCTAACCTACCAGAGGACCAAACTCAGAAAACGGGACAGTACGTCACTTTGTCGAGGAGCTTACATTTTCTGCCACACAGCCGTTTGCCAGCAAAGAATCGCAGCCCGGGCGAAATCGTCATTTTTCTCAAAACTCAAAATCAAAACCAGCCATAGAATCGTTTTGAAAATGGTACCATTGTGTTTACCACAGCAATTTACATTTCTTTCTGTAAAGGCTTTCTTTGCTAATTTTCAATATCAAGGCCCAAACACCCATATTTACCGAGATACAGCCATCTCAAATATCAGATATATCATCGTGTTTTCTCAACAAATTATTAGGGAAAATGAGTTGAAAAACATGTAATAATAATTATAAACAGCTAATTAAAAAATGGGTAATGAAAATAAAGTCATTTCTATATTATTCCTTTGCTTAGAGATTATTTTGAATGGTAAATTTATGGCCATTTGTATGGTACTTATAATGGCATATGTATTGCACTTATAATGGCAAATGTATGGTACTTATAATAGCATATGTATGGTAATTATATGGTGTATGTATGGTACATATAATAGCATATGTATGGTACTAATAAAGATATAAGTTCGGTACTTTTAAACATATACGTATGGTACTTATATGGGTATATGTATGGTACTTATATGGGTATATATATGGTACTTAAATTGACATATGTATGGCACTTATGTAAGGTACATTTAAAGATATGTATGGTACTTATAAAGACATATGTCTGATATTTATAACGGCATATCTATGGTACTTATAAAGGCATATGTATGATACTTATAAATGCATATGTATGGTACTTAAAACGGCACATGGATTATACTTATATGGGCATATATATGGCATTTACACGAGCATATGTATGGTACTTATAAGGCCATGTAAAAGGTACATATATTGGCATGTGTATGGTACTTATATGGGCATGTGTATGGTACTTATATGGGCATGTGTATGGTACTTATATGGTCCTCCTAATGTTTCCCAACGTCAAGAAAACGGTAAATTGTAAGTGTCCTATCCTAACCTACCAGAGGACCAAACTCAGAAAACGGGACAGTACGTCACTTTGTCGAGGAGCTTACATTTTCTGCCACACAGCCGTTTGCCAGCAAAGAATCGCAGCCCGGGCGAAATCGTCATTTTTCTCAAAACTCAAAATCAAAACCAGCCATAGAATCGTTTTGAAAATGGTACCATTGTGTTTACCACAGCAATTTACATTTCTTTCTGTAAAGGCTTTCTTTGCTAATTTTCAATATCAAGGCCCAAACACCCATATTTACCGAGATACAGCCATCTCAAATATCAGATATATCATCGTGTTTTCTCAACAAATTATTAGGGAAAATGAATTGAAAAACATGTAATAATAATTATAAACAGCTAATTAAAAAATGGGTAATGAAAATAAAGTCATTTCTATATTATTCCTTTGCTTAGAGATTATTTTGAATGGTAAATTTATGGCCATTTGTATGGTACTTATAATGGCATATGTATTGCACTTATAATGGCAAATGTATGGTACTTATAATAGCATATGTATGGTAATTATATGGTGTATGTATGGTACATATAATAGCATATGTATGGTACTAATAAAGATATAAGTTCGGTACTTTTAAACATATACGTATGGTACTTATATGGGTATATGTATGGTACTTATATGGGTATATATATGGTACTTAAATTGACATATGTATGGCACTTATGTAAGGTACATTTAAAGATATGTATGGTACTTATAAAGACATATGTCTGATATTTATAACGGCATATCTATGGTACTTATAAAGGCATATGTATGATACTTATAAATGCATATGTATGGTACTTAAAACGGCACATGGATTATACTTATATGGGCATATATATGGCATTTACACGAGCATATGTATGGTACTTATAAGGCCATGTAAAAGGTACATATATTGGCATGTGTATGGTACTTATATGGGCATGTGTATGGTACTTATATGGGCATGTGTATGGTACTTATATGGTCCTCCTAATGTTTCCCAACGTCAAGAAAACGGTAAATTGTAAGTGTCCTATCCTAACCTACCAGAGGACCAAACTCAGAAAACGGGACAGTACGTCACTTTGTCGAGGAGCTTACATTTTCTGCCACACAGCCGTTTGCCAGCAAAGAATCGCAGCCCGGGCGAAATCGTCATTTTTCTCAAAACTCAAAATCAAAACCAGCCATAGAATCGTTTTGAAAATGGTACCATTGTGTTTACCACAGCAATTTACATTTCTTTCTGTAAAGGCTTTCTTTGCTAATTTTCAATATCAAGGCCCAAACACCCATATTTACCGAGATACAGCCATCTCAAATATCAGATATATCATCGTGTTTTCTCAACAAATTATTAGGGAAAATGAATTGAAAAACATGTAATAATAATTATAAACAGCTAATTAAAAAATGGGTAATGAAAATAAAGTCATTTCTATATTATTCCTTTGCTTAGAGATTATTTTGAATGGTAAATTTATGGCCATTTGTATGGTACTTATAATGGCATATGTATTGCACTTATAATGGCAAATGTATGGTACTTATAATAGCATATGTATGGTAATTATATGGTGTATGTATGGTACATATAATAGCATATGTATGGTACTAATAAAGATATAAGTTCGGTACTTTTAAACATATACGTATGGTACTTATATGGGTATATGTATGGTACTTATATGGGTATATATATGGTACTTAAATTGACATATGTATGGCACTTATGTAAGGTACATTTAAAGATATGTATGGTACTTATAAAGACATATGTCTGATATTTATAACGGCATATCTATGGTACTTATAAAGGCATATGTATGATACTTATAAATGCATATGTATGGTACTTAAAACGGCACATGGATTATACTTATATGGGCATATATATGGCATTTACACGAGCATATGTATGGTACTTATAAGGCCATGTAAAAGGTACATATATTGGCATGTGTATGGTACTTATATGGGCATGTGTATGGTACTTATATGGGCATGTGTATGGTACTTATATGGTCCTCCTAATGTTTCCCAACGTCAAGAAAACGGTAAATTGTAAGTGTCCTATCCTAACCTACCAGAGGACCAAACTCAGAAAACGGGACAGTACGTCACTTTGTCGAGGAGCTTACATTTTCTGCCACACAGCCGTTTGCCAGCAAAGAATCGCAGCCCGGGCGAAATCGTCATTTTTCTCAAAACTCAAAATCAAAACCAGCCATAGAATCGTTTTGAAAATGGTACCATTGTGTTTACCACAGCAATTTACATTTCTTTCTGTAAAGGCTTTCTTTGCTAATTTTCAATATCAAGGCCCAAACACCCATATTTACCGAGATATAGGCCATCTCAAATATCAGATATATCATCGTGTTTTCTCAACAAATTATTAGGGAAAATGAGTTGAAAAACATGTAATAATAATTATAAACAGCTAATTAAAAAATGGGTAATGAAAATAAAGTCATTTCTATATTATTCCTTTGCTTAGAGATTATTTTGAATGGTAAATTTATGGCCATTTGTATGGTACTTATAATGGCATATGTATTGCACTTATAATGGCAAATGTATGGTACTTATAATAGCATATGTATGGTAATTATATGGTGTATGTATGGTACATATAATAGCATATGTATGGTACTAATAAAGATATAAGTTCGGTACTTTTAAACATATACGTATGGTACTTATATGGGTATATGTATGGTACTTATATGGGTATATATATGGTACTTAAATTGACATATGTATGGCACTTATGTAAGGTACATTTAAAGATATGTATGGTACTTATAAAGACATATGTCTGATATTTATAACGGCATATCTATGGTACTTATAAAGGCATATGTATGATACTTATAAATGCATATGTATGGTACTTAAAACGGCA
>NC_091230.1:22232101-22272101 GCF_040958095.1 Procambarus clarkii
TTTCATTACCCATTTTTTAATTAGCTGTTTATAATTATTATTACATGTTTTTCAACTCATTTTCCCTAATAATTTGTTGAGAAAACACGATGATATATCTGATATTTGAGATGGCTGTATCTCGGTAAATATGGGTGTTTGGGCCTTGATATTGAAAATTAGCAAAGAAAGCCTTTACAGAAAGAAATGTAAATTGCTGTGGTAAACACAATGGTACCATTTTCAAAACGATTCTATGGCTGGTTTTGATTTTGAGTTTTGAGAAAAATGACGATTTCGCCCGGGCTGCGATTCTTTGCTGGCAAACGGCTGTGTGGCAGAAAATGTAAGCTCCTCGACAAAGTGACGTACTGTCCCGTTTTCTGAGTTTGGGTCCTCTGGTAGGTTAGGATAGGACACTTACAATTTACCGTTTTCTTGACGTTGGGAAACATTAGGAGGACCATATAAGTACCATACACATGCCCATATAAGTACCATACACATGCCAATATATGTACCTTTTACATGGCCTTATAAGTACCATACATATGCTCGTGTAAATGCCATATATATGCCCATATAAGTATACTCCATTTGCCGTTTTAAGTACCATACATATGCATTTTATAAGTATCATACATATGCCTTATAAGTACCATAGATATGCCGTTATAAATATCAGACATATGTCTTTATAAGTACCATACATATCTTTAAATGTACCTTACATAAGTGCCATACATATGTCAATTTAAGTACCATATAAGTACCATACATATACCCATATAAGTACCATACGTATATGTTTAAAAGTACCGAACTTATATCTTTATTAGTACCATACATATGCTATTATATGTACCATACATACACCATATAATTACCATACATATGCTATTATAAGTACCATACATTTGCCATTATAAGTGCAATACATATGCCATTATAAGTACCATACAAATGGCCATAAATTTACCATTCAAAATAATCTCTAAGCAAAGGAATAATATAGAAATGACTTTTTTTTCATTACCCATTTTTTAATTAGCTGTTTATAATTATTATTACATGTTTTTCAACTCATTTTCCCTAATAATTTGTTGAGAAAACACGATGATATATCTGATATTTGAGATGGCTGTATCTCGGTAAATATGGGTGTTTGGGCCTTGATATTGAAAATTAGCAAAGAAAGCCTTTACAGAAAGAAACGTAAATTGCTGTGGTAAACACAATGGTACCATTTTCAAAACGATTCTATGGCTGGTTTTGATTTTGAGTTTTGAGAAAAATGACGATTTCGCCCGGGCTGCGATTCTTTGCTGGCAAACGGCTGTGTGGCAGAAAATGTAAGCTCCTCGACAAAGTGACGTACTGTCCCGTTTTCTGAGTTTGGTCCTCTGGTAGGTTAGGATAGGACACTTACAATTTACCGTTTTCTTGACGTTGGGAAACATTAGGAGGACCATATAAGTACCATACACATGCCCATATAAGTACCATACACATGCCAATATATGTACCTTTTACATGGCCTTATAAGTACCATACATATGCTCGTGTAAATGCCATATATATGCCCATATAAGTATACTCCATGTGCCGTTTTAAGTACCATACATATGCATTTATAAGTATCATACATATGCCTTTATAAGTACCATAGATATGCCGTTATAAATATCAGACATATGTCTTTATAAGTACCATACATATCTTTAAATGTACCTTACATAAGTGCCATACATATGTCAATTTAAGTACCATATAAGTACCATACATATACCCATATAAGTACCATACGTATATGTTTAAAAGTACCGAACTTATATCTTTATTAGTACCATACATATGCTATTATATGTACCATACATACACCATATAATTACCATACATATGGTATTATAAGTACCATACATTTGCCATTATAAGTGCAATACATATGCCATTATAAGTACCATACAAATGGCCATAAATTTACCATTCAAAATAATCTCTAAGCAAAGGAATAATATAGAAATGACTTTTTTTTCATTACCCATTTTTTAATTAGCTGTTTATAATTATTATTACATGTTTTTCAACTCATTTTCCCTAATAATTTGTTGAGAAAACACGATGATATATCTGATATTTGAGATGGCTGTATCTCGGTAAATATGGGTGTTTGGGCCTTGATATTGAAAATTAGCAAAGAAAGCCTTTACAGAAAGAAATGTAAATTGCTGTGGTAAACACAATGGTACCATTTTCAAAACGATTCTATGGCTGGTTTTGATTTTGAGTTTTGAGAAAAATGACGATTTCGCCCGGGCTGCGATTCTTTGCTGGCAAACGGCTGTGTGGCAGAAAATGTAAGCTCCTCGACAAAGTGACGTACTGTCCCGTTTTCTGAGTTTGGTCCTCTGGTAGGTTAGGATAGGACACTTACAATTTACCGTTTTCTTGACGTTGGGAAACATTAGGAGGACCATATAAGTACCATACACATGCCCATATAAGTACCATACACATGCCAATATATGTACCTTTTACATGGCCTTATAAGTACCATACATATGCTCGTGTAAATGCCATATATATGCCCATATAAGTATACTCCATGTGCCGTTTTAAGTACCATACATATGCATTTATAAGTATCATACATATGCCTTTATAAGTACCATAGATATGCCGTTATAAATATCAGACATATGTCTTTATAAGTACCATACATATCTTTAAATGTACCTTACATAAGTGCCATACATATGTCAATTTAAGTACCATATAAGTACCATACATATACCCATATAAGTACCATACGTATATGTTTAAAAGTACCGAACTTATATCTTTATTAGTACCATACATATGCTATTATATGTACCATACATACACCATATAATTACCATACATATGCTATTATAAGTACCATACATTTGCCATTATAAGTGCAATACATATGCCATTATAAGTACCATACAAATGGCCATAAATTTACCATTCAAAATAATCTCTAAGCAAAGGAATAATATAGAAATGACTTTTTTTTCATTACCCATTTTTTAATTAGCTGTTTATAATTATTATTACATGTTTTTCAACTCATTTTCCCTAATAATTTGTTGAGAAAACACGATGATATATCTGATATTTGAGATGGCTGTATCTCGGTAAATATGGGTGTTTGGGCCTTGATATTGAAAATTAGCAAAGAAAGCCTTTACAGAAAGAAACGTAAATTGCTGTGGTAAACACAATGGTACCATTTTCAAAACGATTCTATGGCTGGTTTTGATTTTGAGTTTTGAGAAAAATGACGATTTCGCCCGGGCTGCGATTCTTTGCTGGCAAACGGCTGTGTGGCAGAAAATGTAAGCTCCTCGACAAAGTGACGTACTGTCCCGTTTTCTGAGTTTGGTCCTCTGGTAGGTTAGGATAGGACACTTACAATTTACCGTTTTCTTGACGTTGGGAAACATTAGGAGGACCATATAAGTACCATACACATGCCCATATAAGTACCATACACATGCCAATATATGTACCTTTTACATGGCCTTATAAGTACCATACATATGCTCGTGTAAATGCCATATATATGCCCATATAAGTATACTCCATGTGCCGTTTTAAGTACCATACATATGCATTTATAAGTATCATACATATGCCTTTATAAGTACCATAGATATGCCGTTATAAATATCAGACATATGTCTTTATAAGTACCATACATATCTTTAAATGTACCTTACATAAGTGCCATACATATGTCAATTTAAGTACCATATAAGTACCATACATATACCCATATAAGTACCATACGTATATGTTTAAAAGTACCGAACTTATATCTTTATTAGTACCATACATATGCTATTATATGTACCATACATACACCATATAATTACCATACATATGGTATTATAAGTACCATACATTTGCCATTATAAGTGCAATACATATGCCATTATAAGTACCATACAAATGGCCATAAATTTACCATTCAAAATAATCTCTAAGCAAAGGAATAATATAGAAATGACTTTTTTTTCATTACCCATTTTTTAATTAGCTGTTTATAATTATTATTACATGTTTTTCAACTCATTTTCCCTAATAATTTGTTGAGAAAACACGATGATATATCTGATATTTGAGATGGCTGTATCTCGGTAAATATGGGTGTTTGGGCCTTGATATTGAAAATTAGCAAAGAAAGCCTTTACAGAAAGAAATGTAAATTGCTGTGGTAAACACAATGGTACCATTTTCAAAACGATTCTATGGCTGGTTTTGATTTTGAGTTTTGAGAAAAATGACGATTTCGCCCGGGCTGCGATTCTTTGCTGGCAAACGGCTGTGTGGCAGAAAATGTAAGCTCCTCGACAAAGTGACGTACTGTCCCGTTTTCTGAGTTTGGTCCTCTGGTAGGTTAGGATAGGACACTTACAATTTACCGTTTTCTTGACGTTGGGAAACATTAGGAGGACCATATAAGTACCATACACATGCCCATATAAGTACCATACACATGCCAATATATGTACCTTTTACATGGCCTTATAAGTACCATACATATGCTCGTGTAAATGCCATATATATGCCCATATAAGTATACTCCATTTGCCGTTTTAAGTACCATACATATGCATTTATAAGTATCATACATATGCCTTTATAAGTACCATAGATATGCCGTTATAAATATCAGACATATGTCTTTATAAGTACCATACATATCTTTAAATGTACCTTACATAAGTGCCATACATATGTCAATTTAAGTACCATATAAGTACCATACATATACCCATATAAGTACCATACGTATATGTTTAAAAGTACCGAACTTATATCTTTATTAGTACCATACATATGCTATTATATGTACCATACATACACCATATAATTACCATACATATGCTATTATAAGTACCATACATTTGCCATTATAAGTGCAATACATATGCCATTATAAGTACCATACAAATGGCCATAAATTTACCATTCAAAATAATCTCTAAGCAAAGGAATAATATAGAAATGACTTTTTTTTCATTACCCATTTTTAATTAGCTGTTTATAATTATTATTACATGTTTTTCAACTCATTTTCCCTAATAATTTGTTGAGAAAACACGATGATATATCTGATATTTGAGATGGCTGTATCTCGGTAAATATGGGTGTTTGGGCCTTGATATTGAAAATTAGCAAAGAAAGCCTTTACAGAAAGAAATGTAAATTGCTGTGGTAAACACAATGGTACCATTTTCAAAACGATTCTATGGCTGGTTTTGATTTTGAGTTTTGAGAAAAATGACGATTTCGCCCGGGCTGCGATTCTTTGCTGGCAAACGGCTGTGTGGCAGAAAATGTAAGCTCCTCGACAAAGTGACGTACTGTCCCGTTTTCTGAGTTTGGTCCTCTGGTAGGTTAGGATAGGACACTTACAATTTACCGTTTTCTTGACGTTGGGAAACATTAGGAGGACCATATAAGTACCATACACATGCCCATATAAGTACCATACACATGCCAATATATGTACCTTTTGCATGGCCTTATAAGTACCATACATATGCTCGTGTAAATGCCATATATATGCCCATATAAGTATACTCCATGTGCCGTTTTAAGTACCATACATATGCATTTATAAGTATCATACATATGCCTTTATAAGTACCATAGATATGCCGTTATAAATATCAGACATATGTCTTTATAAGTACCATACATATCTTTAAATGTACCTTACATAAGTGCCATACATATGTCAATTTAAGTACCATATAAGTACCATACATATACCCATATAAGTACCATACGTATATGTTTAAAAGTACCGAACTTATATCTTTATTAGTACCATACATATGCTATTATATGTACCATACATACACCATATAATTACCATACATATGCTATTATAAGTACCATACATTTGCCATTATAAGTGCAATACATATGCCATTATAAGTACCATACAAATGGCCATAAATTTACCATTCAAAATAATCTCTAAGCAAAGGAATAATATAGAAATGACTTTTTTTTTCATTACCCATTTTTTAATTAGCTGTTTATAATTATTATTACATGTTTTTCAACTCATTTTCCCTAATAATTTGTTGAGAAAACACGATGATATATCTGATATTTGAGATGGCTGTATCTCGGTAAATATGGGTGTTTGGGCCTTGATATTGAAAATTAGCAAAGAAAGCCTTTACAGAAAGAAATGTAAATTGCTGTGGTAAACACAATGGTACCATTTTCAAAACGATTCTATGGCTGGTTTTGATTTTGAGTTTTGAGAAAAATGACGATTTCGCCCGGGCTGCGATTCTTTGCTGGCAAACGGCTGTGTGGCAGAAAATGTAAGCTCCTCGACAAAGTGACGTACTGTCCCGTTTTCTGAGTTTGGTCCTCTGGTAGGTTAGGATAGGACACTTACAATTTACCGTTTTCTTGACGTTGGGAAACATTAGGAGGACCATATAAGTACCATACACATGCCCATATAAGTACCATACACATGCCAATATATGTACCTTTTACATGGCCTTATAAGTACCATACATATGCTCGTGTAAATGCCATATATATGCCCATATAAGTATACTCCATTTGCCGTTTTAAGTACCATACATATGCATTTATAAGTATCATACATATGCCTTTATAAGTACCATAGATATGCCGTTATAAATATCAGACATATGTCTTTATAAGTACCATACATATCTTTAAATGTACCTTACATAAGTGCCATACATATGTCAATTTAAGTACCATATAAGTACCATACATATACCCATATAAGTACCATACGTATATGTTTAAAAGTACCGAACTTATATCTTTATTAGTACCATACATATGCTATTATATGTACCATACATACACCATATAATTACCATACATATGCTATTATAAGTACCATACATTTGCCATTATAAGTGCAATACATATGCCATTATAAGTACCATACAAATGGCCATAAATTTACCATTCAAAATAAACTCTAAGCAAAGGAATAATATAGAAATGACTTTTTTTTCATTACCCATTTTTTAATTAGCTGTTTATAATTATTATTACATGTTTTTCAACTCATTTTCCCTAATAATTTGTTGAGAAAACACGATGATATATCTGATATTTGAGATGGCTGTATCTCGGTAAATATGGGTGTTTGGGCCTTGATATTGAAAATTAGCAAAGAAAGCCTTTACAGAAAGAAATGTAAATTGCTGTGGTAAACACAATGGTACCATTTTCAAAACGATTCTATGGCTGGTTTTGATTTTGAGTTTTGAGAAAAATGACGATTTCGCCCGGGCTGCGATTCTTTGCTGGCAAACGGCTGTGTGGCAGAAAATGTAAGCTCCTCGACAAAGTGACGTACTGTCCCGTTTTCTGAGTTTGGTCCTCTGGTAGGTTAGGATAGGACACTTACAATTTACCGTTTTCTTGACGTTGGGAAACATTAGGAGGACCATATAAGTACCATACACATGCCCATATAAGTACCATACACATGCCAATATATGTACCTTTTACATGGCCTTATAAGTACCATACATATGCTCGTGTAAATGCCATATATATGCCCATATAAGTATACTCCATTTGCCGTTTTAAGTACCATACATATGCATTTATAAGTATCATACATATGCCTTTATAAGTACCATAGATATGCCGTTATAAATATCAGACATATGTCTTTATAAGTACCATACATATCTTTAAATGTACCTTACATAAGTGCCATACATATGTCAATTTAAGTACCATATAAGTACCATACATATACCCATATAAGTACCATACGTATATGTTTAAAAGTACCGAACTTATATCTTTATTAGTACCATACATATGCTATTATATGTACCATACATACACCATATAATTACCATACATATGCTATTATAAGTACCATACATTTGCCATTATAAGTGCAATACATATGCCATTATAAGTACCATACAAATGGCCATAAATTTACCATTCAAAATAATCTCTAAGCAAAGGAATAATATAGAAATGACTTTTTTTTCATTACCCATTTTTTAATTAGCTGTTTATAATTATTATTACATGTTTTTCAACTCATTTTCCCTAATAATTTGTTGAGAAAACACGATGATATATCTGATATTTGAGATGGCTGTATCTCGGTAAATATGGGTGTTTGGGCCTTGATATTGAAAATTAGCAAAGAAAGCCTTTACAGAAAGAAATGTAAATTGCTGTGGTAAACACAATGGTACCATTTTCAAAACGATTCTATGGCTGGTTTTGATTTTGAGTTTTGAGAAAAATGACGATTTCGCCCGGGCTGCGATTCTTTGCTGGCAAACGGCTGTGTGGCAGAAAATGTAAGCTCCTCGACAAAGTGACGTACTGTCCCGTTTTCTGAGTTTGGTCCTCTGGTAGGTTAGGATAGGACACTTACAATTTACCGTTTTCTTGACGTTGGGAAACATTAGGAGGACCATATAAGTACCATACACATGCCCATATAAGTACCATACACATGCCAATATATGTACCTTTTACATGGCCTTATAAGTACCATACATATGCTCGTGTAAATGCCATATATATGCCCATATAAGTATACTCCATGTGCCGTTTTAAGTACCATACATATGCATTTATAAGTATCATACATATGCCTTTATAAGTACCATAGATATGCCGTTATAAATATCAGACATATGTCTTTATAAGTACCATACATATCTTTAAATGTACCTTACATAAGTGCCATACATATGTCAATTTAAGTACCATATAAGTACCATACATATACCCATATAAGTACCATACGTATATGTTTAAAAGTACCGAACTTATATCTTTATTAGTACCATACATATGCTATTATATGTACCATACATACACCATATAATTACCATACATATGCTATTATAAGTACCATACATTTGCCATTATAAGTGCAATACATATGCCATTATAAGTACCATACAAATGGCCATAAATTTACCATTCAAAATAATCTCTAAGCAAAGGAATAATATAGAAATGACTTTTTTTTCATTACCCATTTTTTAATTAGCTGTTTATAATTATTATTACATGTTTTTCAACTCATTTTCCCTAATAATTTGTTGAGAAAACACGATGATATATCTGATATTTGAGATGGCTGTATCTCGGTAAATATGGGTGTTTGGGCCTTGATATTGAAAATTAGCAAAGAAAGCCTTTACAGAAAGAAATGTAAATTGCTGTGGTAAACACAATGGTACCATTTTCAAAACGATTCTATGGCTGGTTTTGATTTTGAGTTTTGAGAAAAATGACGATTTCGCCCGGGCTGCGATTCTTTGCTGGCAAACGGCTGTGTGGCAGAAAATGTAAGCTCCTCGACAAAGTGACGTACTGTCCCGTTTTCTGAGTTTGGTCCTCTGGTAGGTTAGGATAGGACACTTACAATTTACCGTTTTCTTGACGTTGGGAAACATTAGGAGGACCATATAAGTACCATACACATGCCCATATAAGTACCATACACATGCCAATATATGTACCTTTTACATGGCCTTATAAGTACCATACATATGCTCGTGTAAATGCCATATATATGCCCATATAAGTATACTCCATTTGCCGTTTTAAGTACCATACATATGCATTTATAAGTATCATACATATGCCTTTATAAGTACCATAGATATGCCGTTATAAATATCAGACATATGTCTTTATAAGTACCATACATATCTTTAAATGTACCTTACATAAGTGCCATACATATGTCAATTTAAGTACCATACATATACCCATATAAGTACCATACGTATATGTTTAAAAGTACCGAACTTATATCTTTATTAGTACCATACATATGCTATTATATGTACCATACATACACCATATAATTACCATACATATGCTATTATAAGTACCATACATTTGCCATTATAAGTGCAATACATATGCCATTATAAGTACCATACAAATGGCCATAAATTTACCATTCAAAATAATCTCTAAGCAAAGGAATAATATAGAAATGACTTTTTTTTTCATTACCCATTTTTTAATTAGCTGTTTATAATTATTATTACATGTTTTTCAACTCATTTTCCCTAATAATTTGTTGAGAAAACACGATGATATATCTGATATTTGAGATGGCTGTATCTCGGTAAATATGGGTGTTTGGGCCTTGATATTGAAAATTAGCAAAGAAAGCCTTTACAGAAAGAAATGTAAATTGCTGTGGTAAACACAATGGTACCATTTTCAAAACGATTCTATGGCTGGTTTTGATTTTGAGTTTTGAGAAAAATGACGATTTCGCCCGGGCTGCGATTCTTTGCTGGCAAACGGCTGTGTGGCAGAAAATGTAAGCTCCTCGACAAAGTGACGTACTGTCCCGTTTTCTGAGTTTGGTCCTCTGGTAGGTTAGGATAGGACACTTACAATTTACCGTTTTCTTGACGTTGGGAAACATTAGGAGGACCATATAAGTACCATACACATGCCCATATAAGTACCATACACATGCCAATATATGTACCTTTTACATGGCCTTATAAGTACCATACATATGCTCGTGTAAATGCCATATATATGCCCATATAAGTATACTCCATTTGCCGTTTTAAGTACCATACATATGCATTTATAAGTATCATACATATGCCTTTATAAGTACCATAGATATGCCGTTATAAATATCAGACATATGTCTTTATAAGTACCATACATATCTTTAAATGTACCTTACATAAGTGCCATACATATGTCAATTTAAGTACCATATAAGTACCATACATATACCCATATAAGTACCATACGTATATGTTTAAAAGTACCGAACTTATATCTTTATTAGTACCATACATATGCTATTATATGTACCATACATACACCATATAATTACCATACATATGCTATTATAAGTACCATACATTTGCCATTATAAGTGCAATACATATGCCATTATAAGTACCATACAAATGGCCATAAATTTACCATTCAAAATAAACTCTAAGCAAAGGAATAATATAGAAATGACTTTTTTTTCATTACCCATTTTTTAATTAGCTGTTTATAATTATTATTACATGTTTTTCAACTCATTTTCCCTAATAATTTGTTGAGAAAACACGATGATATATCTGATATTTGAGATGGCTGTATCTCGGTAAATATGGGTGTTTGGGCCTTGATATTGAAAATTAGCAAAGAAAGCCTTTACAGAAAGAAATGTAAATTGCTGTGGTAAACACAATGGTACCATTTTCAAAACGATTCTATGGCTGGTTTTGATTTTGAGTTTTGAGAAAAATGACGATTTCGCCCGGGTTGCGATTCTTTGCTGGCAAACGGCTGTGTGGCAGAAAATGTAAGCTCCTCGACAAAGTGACGTACTGTCCCGTTTTCTGAGTTTGGTCCTCTGGTAGGTTAGGATAGGACACTTACAATTTACCGTTTTCTTGACGTTGGGAAACATTAGGAGGACCATATAAGTACCATACACATGCCCATATAAGTACCATACACATGCCAATATATGTACCTTTTACATGGCCTTATAAGTACCATACATATGCTCGTGTAAATGCCATATATATGCCCATATAAGTATACTCCATTTGCCGTTTTAAGTACCATACATATGCATTTATAAGTATCATACATATGCCTTTATAAGTACCATAGATATGCCGTTATAAATATCAGACATATGTCTTTATAAGTACCATACATATCTTTAAATGTACCTTACATAAGTGCCATACATATGTCAATTTAAGTACCATATAAGTACCATACATATACCCATATAAGTACCATACGTATATGTTTAAAAGTACCGAACTTATATCTTTATTAGTACCATACATATGCTATTATATGTACCATACATACACCATATAATTACCATACATATGCTATTATAAGTACCATACATTTGCCATTATAAGTGCAATACATATGCCATTATAAGTACCATACAAATGGCCATAAATTTACCATTCAAAATAATCTCTAAGCAAAGGAATAATATAGAAATGACTTTTTTTTCATTACCCATTTTTTAATTAGCTGTTTATAATTATTATTACATGTTTTTCAACTCATTTTCCCTAATAATTTGTTGAGAAAACACGATGATATATCTGATATTTGAGATGGCTGTATCTCGGTAAATATGGGTGTTTGGGCCTTGATATTGAAAATTAGCAAAGAAAGCCTTTACAGAAAGAAATGTAAATTGCTGTGGTAAACACAATGGTACCATTTTCAAAACGATTCTATGGCTGGTTTTGATTTTGAGTTTTGAGAAAAATGACGATTTCGCCCGGGCTGCGATTCTTTGCTGGCAAACGGCTGTGTGGCAGAAAATGTAAGCTCCTCGACAAAGTGACGTACTGTCCCGTTTTCTGAGTTTGGTCCTCTGGTAGGTTAGGATAGGACACTTACAATTTACCGTTTTCTTGACGTTGGGAAACATTAGGAGGACCATATAAGTACCATACACATGCCCATATAAGTACCATACACATGCCAATATATGTACCTTTTACATGGCCTTATAAGTACCATACATATGCTCGTGTAAATGCCATATATATGCCCATATAAGTATACTCCATGTGCCGTTTTAAGTACCATACATATGCATTTATAAGTATCATACATATGCCTTTATAAGTACCATAGATATGCCGTTATAAATATCAGACATATGTCTTTATAAGTACCATACATATCTTTAAATGTACCTTACATAAGTGCCATACATATGTCAATTTAAGTACCATATAAGTACCATACATATACCCATATAAGTACCATACGTATATGTTTAAAAGTACCGAACTTATATCTTTATTAGTACCATACATATGCTATTATATGTACCATACATACACCATATAATTACCATACATATGCTATTATAAGTACCATACATTTGCCATTATAAGTGCAATACATATGCCATTATAAGTACCATACAAATGGCCATAAATTTACCATTCAAAATAATCTCTAAGCAAAGGAATAATATAGAAATGACTTTTTTTTCATTACCCATTTTTTAATTAGCTGTTTATAATTATTATTACATGTTTTTCAACTCATTTTCCCTAATAATTTGTTGAGAAAACACGATGATATATCTGATATTTGAGATGGCTGTATCTCGGTAAATATGGGTGTTTGGGCCTTGATATTGAAAATTAGCAAAGAAAGCCTTTACAGAAAGAAATGTAAATTGCTGTGGTAAACACAATGGTACCATTTTCAAAACGATTCTATGGCTGGTTTTGATTTTGAGTTTTGAGAAAAATGACGATTTCGCCCGGGCTGCGATTCTTTGCTGGCAAACGGCTGTGTGGCAGAAAATGTAAGCTCCTCGACAAAGTGACGTACTGTCCCGTTTTCTGAGTTTGGTCCTCTGGTAGGTTAGGATAGGACACTTACAATTTACCGTTTTCTTGACGTTGGGAAACATTAGGAGGACCATATAAGTACCATACACATGCCCATATAAGTACCATACACATGCCAATATATGTACCTTTTACATGGCCTTATAAGTACCATACATATGCTCGTGTAAATGCCATATATATGCCCATATAAGTATACTCCATTTGCCGTTTTAAGTACCATACATATGCATTTATAAGTATCATACATATGCCTTTATAAGTACCATAGATATGCCGTTATAAATATCAGACATATGTCTTTATAAGTACCATACATATCTTTAAATGTACCTTACATAAGTGCCATACATATGTCAATTTAAGTACCATACATATACCCATATAAGTACCATACGTATATGTTTAAAAGTACCGAACTTATATCTTTATTAGTACCATACATATGCTATTATATGTACCATACATACACCATATAATTACCATACATATGCTATTATAAGTACCATACATTTGCCATTATAAGTGCAATACATATGCCATTATAAGTACCATACAAATGGCCATAAATTTACCATTCAAAATAATCTCTAAGCAAAGGAATAATATAGAAATGACTTTTTTTTCATTACCCATTTTTTAATTAGCTGTTTATAATTATTATTACATGTTTTTCAACTCATTTTCCCTAATAATTTGTTGAGAAAACACGATGATATATCTGATATTTGAGATGGCTGTATCTCGGTAAATATGGGTGTTTGGGCCTTGATATTGAAAATTAGCAAAGAAAGCCTTTACAGAAAGAAATGTAAATTGCTGTGGTAAACACAATGGTACCATTTTCAAAACGATTCTATGGCTGGTTTTGATTTTGAGTTTTGAGAAAAATGACGATTTCGCCCGGGCTGCGATTCTTTGCTGGCAAACGGCTGTGTGGCAGAAAATGTAAGCTCCTCGACAAAGTGACGTACTGTCCCGTTTTCTGAGTTTGGTCCTCTGGTAGGTTAGGATAGGACACTTACAATTTACCGTTTTCTTGACGTTGGGAAACATTAGGAGGACCATATAAGTACCATACACATGCCCATATAAGTACCATACACATGCCAATATATGTACCTTTTACATGGCCTTATAAGTACCATACATATGCTCGTGTAAATGCCATATATATGCCCATATAAGTATACTCCATTTGCCGTTTTAAGTACCATACATATGCATTTATAAGTATCATACATATGCCTTTATAAGTACCATAGATATGCCGTTATAAATATCAGACATATGTCTTTATAAGTACCATACATATCTTTAAATGTACCTTACATAAGTGCCATACATATGTCAATTTAAGTACCATATAAGTACCATACATATACCCATATAAGTACCATACGTATATGTTTAAAAGTACCGAACTTATATCTTTATTAGTACCATACATATGCTATTATATGTACCATACATACACCATATAATTACCATACATATGCTATTATAAGTACCATACATTTGCCATTATAAGTGCAATACATATGCCATTATAAGTACCATACAAATGGCCATAAATTTACCATTCAAAATAATCTCTAAGCAAAGGAATAATATAGAAATGACTTTTTTTTCATTACCCATTTTTTAATTAGCTGTTTATAATTATTATTACATGTTTTTCAACTCATTTTCCCTAATAATTTGTTGAGAAAACACGATGATATATCTGATATTTGAGATGGCTGTATCTCGGTAAATATGGGTGTTTGGGCCTTGATATTGAAAATTAGCAAAGAAAGCCTTTACAGAAAGAAATGTAAATTGCTGTGGTAAACACAATGGTACCATTTTCAAAACGATTCTATGGCTGGTTTTGATTTTGAGTTTTGAGAAAAATGACGATTTCGCCCGGGCTGCGATTCTTTGCTGGCAAACGGCTGTGTGGCAGAAAATGTAAGCTCCTCGACAAAGTGACGTACTGTCCCGTTTTCTGAGTTTGGTCCTCTGGTAGGTTAGGATAGGACACTTACAATTTACCGTTTTCTTGACGTTGGGAAACATTAGGAGGACCATATAAGTACCATACACATGCCCATATAAGTACCATACACATGCCAATATATGTACCTTTTACATGGCCTTATAAGTACCATACATATGCTCGTGTAAATGCCATATATATGCCCATATAAGTATACTCCATGTGCCGTTTTAAGTACCATACATATGCATTTATAAGTATCATACATATGCCTTTATAAGTACCATAGATATGCCGTTATAAATATCAGACATATGTCTTTATAAGTACCATACATATCTTTAAATGTACCTTACATAAGTGCCATACATATGTCAATTTAAGTTCCTTTGCTTAGAGATTATTTTGAATGGTACATTTATGGCCATTTATATGGTACTTATAATGGCATATGTATTGCACTTATAATGCCAAATGTATGGTACTTATAATAGCATATGTATGATAATTATATGGTTTATGTATGGTACATATAATAGCATATGTATGGTACATATAATAGCATATGTATGGTACTAATAAAGATAAAAGTTCGGTACTTTACACAAATACGTATGGTACTTATATGGGTATATATATTTTACTTAACACTTTCGTGCACCCCCCCTGCGCCACCCCTCGACAGGGCGATATGGGCCCCAGTGTGTCAGGTAAGCGTGCGTCAATTCCGAAAAGTGTATACTCTCTTCAACTTTGTCACCTCAATTTTCGTTCTACGAGATTAAATTTGGTATCATTGTGTTCGCAATAAAATTCTCAACATCACTAAATGCATATAAACTCCAAAAGCCCGGCTAATTACCCGCAGCAAGCAGAGAAAGTGCGAACGAGTTACCCGGGAGCGCGCAAACGCGATAAAATGTTTTCACTATTTTCACTCTGGTCACCTCAATTTTCGTCCTAGGTCTTTGATTTTGGTCTCAATGGTTTCGTAATAGAATTCTCTAGAGGAATATTAGCATATAAAATAAAAAACCTGGTCACGCTCCAACCGCCGACGAGTTGAAGACGGGCCAAGTGTTAGCCATGAGTGAGAGCTCAGCGGCCTTCCTGCTACACTCCCAATTCCTGCCCACATGTTTAGTATTATTTCCTGGTGGTAATCTCAATTTTCGTGTTACAGCGCTCATTTAGGTATGAAAATGTTCCTAATAGAATTCTTCAGATGGATATGTGCATATAAGGGCCAATTGAAGAACAACATTGCCTGTACAATACGGGAAACGGGCAAATACCCATCAAGACCGTCAGTCCCATATATCTAGCAATTTCCTTCACTGTCACTGGTTGCCATCTGTGATTTGTACTTTGCCCAGTACCTGCCTTATTTTGGGAAGCATATAAATTTGTTTCATAGGCAATATATTTCAGCAATTTTTGTGTCGGAAAGAGTTGAATGAATCCAAGAACAGTGGTAGGTACAGGAACAGTCAAGCCTGGTGTACCTGTAAAATTGTCCACAAAGGGTGCAGTATTGTCACTACACCATCCATCATCAGAATCTGTTGGTGCTGGGGTACGTGTGGTACGTCTGGCTCTAGCACGAGCTCCAGTACCGCACCGGGGTCCGTCTAATTACCACAAGCTACCACAAACTACACAAACTTCAGAAAGCTTCCTGGCAATACGTTAGTAATGAATAAATATGATATATTAAGTTAGGCTGACCTAACCTAACCTATCCTAACTTAACCAAACCTAACTTAACCAAACCTAACCTAACTTAACCTAACCTAACTTAACCAAACCTAACCTAACCGAAGCTTGGATCGTCGACTTGATTTGGCGTCACCAGCTTTTTATTTTCGTCTAATTTCTTTATAAAAAAAAGATACTTTTTCAGATTAAAATTATGTTTTTTCGTGTTGTACATTCAGCACCATTATAATGAGTAAATATATCATATTTATTCATTACTAACGTATTGCCAGGAAGCTTTCTGAAGTTTGCGTAAGCTTGTGGTAATTAGACGGACCGCCGCACCGTGCACGCGTGGCAATCTCGACCTCAGACTCCTCACTGTCCTCACTATCAAAATCCTCATCGGCCGTCTCTGTTTCTAAATGTTCACTACTTGCATTAGTATCAATACCAACATCAGTTTCATCACTAGATGACCCAGACAAATCGTCAAATACAGCCTGAAACTTAAGATGTAGTTAGTAATCACATGCTTGTACTTCTCCTGTACACTACTCAGCTTCTGTTTTTCACGCCTTTCGCAATTTTCTTCCTGGAAGGGCCTTGTTCATGATCACTATCCATCGTGGAGTAAGCGTAGATAGTTTCTGAAGCCGCAGTAAGAAATAAGGCCACGGAAAATAGCCGAAATGTTGACACGTTTGAGACGCGAAGGGAGGCGACACCGGTCACAACAGTGGAGCGAAAACAATGGGCCACTAGGCGCAACAAAGAAAATGGGAAGACATCGGCGCGCATTTTAAAACCAGTCCCCAAAAAATCGGATAAAAACCTGATTTTTGGCTAATTTTTAAAGTGGATGACGCAATACTGCGTCATCCCCGGCATTACCGCCAGTAAACGGATGTCCCGAGCAAAAGAGTTAAATTGACATATGTATGGCACTTATGCAAGGTACGTATGTATGGTACTTATAAAGACATGTCTAATATTTATAACGGCATATCTATGGTACTTATAAAGGCATATGTATGATACTTATAAATGCATATGTATGGTACTTAAAACGGCACATGGATTATACTTATATGGGCATATATATGGCATTTACACGAGCATATGTATGGTACTTATAAGGCCATGTAAAAGGTACATATATTGGCATGTGTATGGTACTTATATGGGCATGTGTATGGTACATACACAAATACAGTACGAGAACAAAAGTGCACAAGTGAACCTCATCAAAGGCATCCGTTTCACCAAGGATACTATCAAGGGAGAAGCGGGAAGCAGGACGCACACACAGTCGGGAAGTCAGGACATTCAACAAGGATACGCACAACTGTAAGAGGCACAATACAATTCGAACAATAAGGAGCAGGGCGGCGCTCCATTAAGTGCCCAGGAGTTAAATGGGTATAGCCAATACGTAACCTCGCCAGAGCCGTTTCCCACTGTCGGTTACGGTGGTAAAAGGCCATGGGGACATGCTACCCTTAGAGTAGAAGTCGAAGTAAGGAACACCTTTGCGAGAAATGGGACAAGTGCGGATAGCTTCCTTCAAGGCAGCATCCGCACGCTCATTTAAGGAAACACCAATATGGCTGGGAACCAAGCAAATTCTAGTGCCTTAAATCAGTAGAGTTTTGGCTGTTTAAATGAGATAAACAGCCAATGCTGAATTTCGACCACAGGATGGACAGGATTACAGGACTCCAGAGCCATGAGAAAACTGCAAGTCAATTACAACAAGAAAGTAAGTAAGTAATTATCAAAAAGAAGGCACCAAACCAGGAAGGTTATGTAGCACCATCAAATGTGCAGGATAATCAGAGGGCGCTAAATACCACCAAGGACGCCAATACGAGAACAGAAATGCATAAGGTGAACGATATCAAAAGTATCCGAGTCACCAAGAATACTATCGAGAGACAAGCGACCGCGGGGGACGGTCGGAAAACAAGACACGCTCGTCCCGGAAGATTTTGTAGGTAGGCGAATCAAATTAGTGGGGTAATTGAGTGAGGTGGAGGGCATGCATTGTTGACTGTGGAGAGTGGGGTGGTTGTGGGAGCAAGTGTGTGGTGTACTCTCCTAGTTATATTTGGAGAGGATGAACTACAGCTACTGTATTGGGTCCCACCTCTCGACTCATTACCGAGTCGAGAGCCCATTGGAATAACGTCATATCTACATTTAATGCTGTGTATAGTCTGCCTCCCCCACTTAGAATAACGAACAATTGGAATGTGCTAACATTTACAAAAAATGTGCAATTCATTTGGGTACTAAATTTCCACCTGTGTCCCCTTATTCGTGTACTATCCCTGCTAAATAGTTATTTCCCTGGACGATGAGTGGAGGTGAGTGTGGTTGGTAAAAGTCGAGTGAATTCCTAACAAAATTTCAAAGTTAAAAGGGATAATAATATTACAGTAATTTAAGTATTTTATCCAAATACATATTATAAAAGGTTCTTTAAACAATCTGCACCATTACTAAAAAACACTTTTTGGTAACAAAGGTTTAGGCAGGTACTTTTAAATGTTTCATGTAAAGTCCTTCACCATGAGACCCCACTGTCATTCTGTTCTAATCAACTCAAATTACACACATTTATTAAAACATTTAAAAGATACTAGCCTAAGTCTTAGCCATTCTAATTGAATTTGCAAGAAATGCTTACCTATTTACTATATGAAGTTTGGAAAAACCTTTCTCTATAGTACTTATGTTGTATAATAATAGTCCACACAATTCTGTCATACAAGCATTGCTGGGAGCACTGTTGCCAAACTTAGCACACTTAGTGTTTATTGCGCACACAATTCACAAAATAAGTACATATACGGTACAATTATTCTGTCATATCAAAATACTGTACAGTATCTCTTAACAATTAACTTGTGACACATTTACCATAATGCTATTGTATATTTTAATTATTGTTCCTCAGCCCAAAAGGAAAAACAAATCCTATGTAAGACTTGCTCTAAATAGCAAAATTTTAAAGAAAATTTGGCATATTTATATACTCTGAAAAGCAAAACTCTTATATTAGTTATGTTATGCATTAATTAGAAGTATATCTCTGCATTCACATACTGTACACATATACTCTTCTAAAGCAGGTAATAATATCAACCATATGGAATGTGATCATCACAACTCTACAACCAAATGGTTCCTATTTTAAAAGCTTCACAAATTAAGATGTGTGACCTGGAAAAACTGATAAGTCTTCAATGACCTATCAATGACTTCAATGACCTATGACCAATGACCTTCAATGAGCTCATTTTTACATGTTACTCTGTTTACAGTTCATTGAAGATACTTAATAATGGTTACTTTCAAATACATGCTAAGGTGGATGCAATAAACAACTCCAATTATGAATATTATGTTCCTTGTGCAGGGATTTACTTTAGTTGATTACCAAGTTTTGCTGTTTTGTAGTCCGAGCGTAATTGGATGAAGCTTGCCAGCACAGTGCGGTCGAGACCACTCTGAAATTTTAAGCATTGGTTGTAACTAGACACTAACATTGGTTGTAAATATGTACTCGCGGTAAAACAAAATGTAGGCCACAGAAGCAACTCTTTCTATCTCTGCTGATATATTTTATATCAAGAATGGATTCTACTGTTGTGGTATGACTTAACATCATTTACAAGGCCTAAAACAGATTACCTTGTGCAGCAAATTAAAACATTCAGAAATTATTTTACACACATTTTCTTAAGCAATATTCAACTACTCACCAGCTGGTCTCCTGAACACACCATCTTAAGATTTTCTGGAGTGACTTGCAGTAGCTTGCAAAGTGTGTGAAGTGTGTCAAAGAGTGAATTAACATGAGGTACCTTAAAACTGGCAACACACTTTCTGTATTCATTCACATCACAGATAACAGCCATTGCTCCTGAAAATATGGAAAAGAGTGAATATCAAACCTGCTCTTCTTACATCATTCTTATTCAGGAAGCTGAACTTGTATCCAATCACATTTGACCAATAACTTATGAAATTCCCTTCTTTAACAGCATGGTTGTAGAAAACTCTTTACCAGAAATTTCGTTTACCTTCAAGCACTTAAGCATAATATTACAAAGTTCCTGAACAATAGTAAACATTAAGATGTACTGTAAAATATATCAGATAGAACTCAACTACATTATTTGATGAACATAGTGCTCAGCTTACCTGTTGCACTGTATTCAAATTTCATTAAGTGATCAAGAACAGCTCGGTGTAGTCTAAGACCCAGCTCCAGGAGAACGCTTTCTAAGTTGTGACCATCCAAAGAATCCCGAATACGCTCGGCTATTCCACTCACATATCGTACAACTTTTTGACAAGCCTGGAATACAGTGTACATGAAGTAATCATATGGAAAAATTAAAATGCAGCATAGAAAAGTGTTGAGTGTAGTGCAACTCTCTTTTCTGAGTAAGTCATTCAGATGCTCCCCAAGGAAGAACTTATTTGGTCAAACCAAGAGTTGTCACCCACCATGACAAGGAACTTTTCAAATAGTCTTGTTACATAATTGGGGAAGGGGTGACGATGGTGGAAAGTCTAATTACCACAATCAATCAATTAGCTTGCAAAAATATGAGGGATCATACTTTCAACAACTGACAATTAGAAATTGAAGAAGTCAAACTACTGTATCACTCGGCTAACTGGTTACAAATCAAAGATTATCCTGAACTTTAACAGGTGGCAGCACCCTTCACCACAACAAAATAGGAGGATCTGGCAATTCCCATTTTAAGGCCAGGCCACTTAAGCAAGTTCGGCAAAGATAAGACAAGGCAGGAACAAGAGCATCCAAGAGACTAGTTAAGACAGGAGAACCCAGTGCTGTACTGCAATATGCTCAACATCTAATGGCCCCTTGTATGCACCTTGAACACTTTCCATAGTATGCAAAGTTACAAAAATTTGAAAGCAAACAACATAGGAAATTTTACGTAACCTGTAGAATGAAGCTCCAGGAACCCAATGCACACAACCTGGTACCTGACAAAAACAAAATTGTGGCAACCAACTGTTTTTGAAAAAGAGTGAACATCCCCTGGAGAAACCAGGCAATACCACATAGGGCTATGAGGTATCCAGCCATGGAGACTGGCACAACTAATGGCCCCAGGGATACCCAAGGAGAAGAGGCACCATCTCGTGAAACCAAGGATCCAGAAGAGACAAGTTAGAAAACCCTGTTTTTGAAACCTGGTGGAAGTCCAGAGTAGAAACCTGGTGGGCCAACTAATGTTTAGCAAGAGCACTACAGTACTATACTTGGAAGTCCATATGATGCCAAAGCTTGGGAGGGCATTTGTGTGTGTATAAACAAACCTTCAAGATGCTATTCTAGGCTGAACTTTTAAATACAGTATAACCTAATCTAGATGATGCACCCACTCTAAACATAAAGAACTTACGTTCAGTTTTGAAAGTACATTAGCTACAATGAAACATTTTTATTGCACAAAATTTTTGTATCATTCAGAAGTGAAAGTCATAGAAACAAGCATACCACAGTGACATTGGTTATGAGCATATCATCATTTTCAGGCTTGAAATCAGTCCGTTTCTGTTCAATAGTGAGAACGTTACGGACATAGCTGACAATTGCAGACAGGGTACGGTCCAACCCTAAGTCCAACTTCTGCTCCAGATTTGTTCCCAACTGCTTCTTCTTCTGCAAACAATCGCCATGTTTTGGTGTAGATCTGCATTAAAAAAAAAAACACTTTTATACTTAAGAAGATACTTGGATTAACTACAGTACAGACCCTGTACTGATAAAATTATGACATTTCCCATCTAAACACAGTATTAGTAACTCCTAATTATTCTGAAAACCACATTTTATTATTTTCAAAAATTTCTCAAATACTGTACTGTCATGCTCAGCATACTAAATGGTCTTGTAAAAAAAATAAAAATATTTAAAATGTGAAATCTATATTTTAGCTATAGTAAATTCAGTAATGATAGAAATTCATCTGTTGAAAAATATGCAGGTGGGAAATATGTAAAACTTTATTTGTTTTGAGTAATATAATTACACACATAAGCAATCAAGTACAGTATAGGTATACTTAACTATATTTATATGACAAATCTAATAAGAGATACTGATTTACAATTAATTTACAAGTCGTGTCATACATTTGTAATTTCCACAACAAATTTTTTTGCCTCTTTCATGATCAGGATGTCACTTTGCTCAATAATGATGACGATGAATACAATACAAATGCTGGTAATGATATATTTATTTACAAGTAACTGCATGGATATAATGACTGAATCTGCATATTCCTCTCTCACTAAAACAATCAACTACAATAAAAGTGTCAGATTTATAAATTAAGTATAAACAAGGATATTTTGTAACTCACATAACTAGTGGAACGAGGGTGTCACTGAATAACTTGTCCAGGAGGTTCATCATGGAGCTGCTCTGGTGGAGAACCTCAAAGAAACTGATCTCGGGCTGTGTACGCACCTCGCCTCCAGGGATCACTTGAAGACCCAGCTCTAATGGGAAGAAAAGTATTCATTGTAAATACACCAAAAAAAAAAACAATCTTCTAAAATTCCATAAAACAATTTGGACTCTCCAAAAAAATTTATTGCCTTTAATTATAAAAGGGAAAAAATATACAAGAGAACTATAAACTTAATTCTTAACCTTCTTGTCTTCAGCATTCAACTGTTCTAGCAAGAATATTTGCTTTAACAATTTGTATTGCTGTGTATGTATTTTATCCTACCCTTAAATTCATGCTCACTAGTGTAGCCACTTTCCCCATCGCTTCTTCAGTCACTTGCAAACACCACATCCTGAATGATATCTAGCAATTCTTGAATATTCTGTGCTACAGACAGTGCTATACAGTATAGCTCTGCTGACTTAGACTACACGGTCTTCCCAGCATGGCGCTTTCTTTTGATAATTACTTCATGCTCAGTTCTCACACTTTTACTTTCACTCCTCTTCAGGCAAGTTATTTCTAGAACTTGGTTTAAGGGGTCATTCATTCACTTCAAATTTGATCAACATTACCTCTAGAAATTCAAAATCAATTTGTAACATAAATCTATCCCAAGTACTTACCAATTGCATAGTCAACATGCTCAATTAATAAGGCCTTTGTAAGAAGATCAAATATTTGCACTGCATTGTTGTGAACATCCGATTGTGTGGACAACTGAAAAGTACAAATGCAAATATGATGAAGTTATCATCATACTGCCCTCTAAAGTTATCAGAACCTACATTATACAGTAATACTCAACAAAATTTACTGTACTTTACTTACAAAACTAAACTTTTACACACAAAACAGGCAACAAGAATCTCAACAAAGATGCTTATGCATGACAAATTCAGGATGTACAAACTCAAAAATCTACAGGCTAATTTACTAATTGCAAGCTATAATTAAATATATTGTACTTAACATACGTAAAACGATGTATAGTACACTGTACAAACAGGGAGCCGGTCGGCCGAGCGGACAGCACGCTGGACTTGTGATCCTGTGGTCCCGGGTTCGATCCCGGGCGCCGGCGAGAAACAATGGGCAGAGTTTCTTTCACCCTATGCCCCTGCTACCTAGCAGTAAAATAGGTACCTGGGTGTTAGTCAGCTGTCACGGGCTGCTTCCTGGGGGTGGAGGCCTGGTCGAGGACCGGGCCGCGGGGACACTAAAGCCCCGAAATTATCTCAAGATAACCTCAAGAAGATAACTGTACCATCATACAATTGCACAGCACATTCAAATTCATTAGCTATTATATTTAAGGTTTCAGAGCAGTATCTTCTCTTTCAAGTTACAAAAAAGTCTGAATTGTTGTATCACCTAGAAAGAGTTTACTGTAAATGCATTTTAATTTATTTTCATAACTGAGTGCACTATACATATTTATTTTATATATACCTACTCTTTCATTCTAAGTGATTATCATATTTTTTCATTGACTTAACTTGCAAATTAACTCCTGTTATTTAGATATAAACACAAATTCTCAAAATAGAATTTTATGTTTTCCTATAGTGTACTGTATTGTACTTTTGATTTACAGTCTGTGAACGAAACTTAAAATCCATACAAAGTTATATTAATGTAATCCTTAACCCTTCAATTGTGCATCGCATCATATGATGCATTGACTGACTTGCAGTAAATTGCGCATCGCATCATGTGATGCTTTGGAGTACTACACAAGATTTAAAACGGCCCGCGGATACACGGGGTTCACCACACCTTCATCAGGGCTCTTGCAAACAGATGCCATTTTTTTTAAAAATCGTGGGCCAAACTCCTGGGTGTTAGGGGCCTCAGTATTGAGTCAGCTACCAAGCCTGATGCACGCAGCATGAACTCACAGCACTGCTGTTCAGCTTGTGACCACAGCATCGCCTAAAAATGCCATAATATACTTGTTCATGCTATTATGTAGCGATGATATTATTACAGAAGACCCCTGACTGTGATAAAACTGACCAGGGGTCTGATAATAGCAGGATTGTGGTGATATTTGGCGCTGTGCGCCATGGAGGGAGGAGTAATGCTGTGGGAGGGAGGATGGTGGCGTTGTCTTCTGTGTGTGTGTGGCCACCTTTTATTGACTGCACTCACCATACCAGCTTAGTGGTTCGCTATGGTGAACACAAATATAGATACTTATATATAACGTGTGTATAGTGTGAGATAACAGCGAGAGTAGGAGGTTGGGAGCCGCCATTTTGGTGAGGGAGGAGCGTCGTCTGCAGGACTTACCATGTTTACTGATGACCACGATGGTCTTAGGGCACCATACCAGTTTACTTGTACAAGTATGGTGAATAAAACAGGTAGATATTTATATATAATGTGTGTATATAGCGTAATAACACCACAAACAGTATTGTTGTAGGAGAAATATTAGTGCGTCTGGCCTTGAGAGCGGCAGCCATCAGCTGACTGTGTGAGTAGCTACGCCTTTGTGCCTTTACTCACCATGCAAGCTTAGATGTACAGTTATGGTGAACAAAACATGTAAATACTTATATATAACGCCTGTATATAAAAGCAAAAACAGTATGGTGGGTGGAGAATGGTGGCAAGTCAGGTGAAGTGAGGTGAGGGAGGGAGGGAGTGGCAGCCAGTGGCAGCCAGTCACTGCCTGCCACTGCCACTCAGCATACCAACTTAGTGGTTCGTTATGGTGAACATGAATGTAGATACTTATATATAGTGTCTGTATATAGTGAATAAAAAGCAAAAACAGCATGGTGGGAGAATGTGGGCGAGCGAGGTGTTGAGGGAGGACGTGAGTGGCTGGCTGGTACACGGCGGTCACTCCTCGTTACTTTTTGACTCATAATACCAACTTAGTGGTTCGTTATGGTGAACAAACGTGCAGATACTTATATATAACCTGTGTATATAGTGTAATAACCAACAAAGTATTTGTTCACTGTTTGATGAACATAATTGAATCGACAATATGCACACCATATTTTTGAGTACAGCGATGATTCACTCATTTTATTATATAAATATATCACACTACACACTATTGAATAATATTACAGCAAAAAAACTACAAAAAATCAATCGGAGACATTGAAATAATTAGGTAATTGTCTCTTTGTGGAAACTCTGGCCTGACAGCTGGCGATCAACAGACCGCCTGGAACGCATGCTGAGTCAGCGCCTATAATTTGCCAGACTTCCCTGCCCTATAGCGGGCAATATATGCCACTTACGATTTTTTTATTATTTTTCCTGTGATCAGTGAACACAAATTAACAGGTTAGGAAGAAAAAATAATTTTTTTTTTCAAAATGACATGCGCCTGTGGGGATGACAGGATATTAAACACCGAGCATGTTGAGCGTTAAGGGATAATTAGATACACTCACAGACTGAATAAGAACATTAGTATGCTCTCATTGTTCCCCATTGTCATTGTCTGGGGATAAGGAACCCTGTTAGGAATACTGAGTTCCTCCTAAGCCAATTATTGACCTTCCCAAGAATGCAACTAACTTAATTAACTCTCGGGTACCTATTTACTGCTGAAGTGAGCAAGGGCATCAGGTGTAAGAATGGACGTCCAAACATTACATCCTGCCCATTTGGTTGCAAGCCAGCTTCACTAACCAATGCACTTAACGTTTAAAAAATACGTATTACACGTCTTTTTTTTTTACATCATGTATTTATACTCTTGCAAGAATATACCGTACATAAAAAAATGTGTTGGTATTATTTACTGTTCTTAGGTAATGTACATACAGGTACAGTATTACATAGACTAAACAAAAATCAACTTTTGTATATCACTTAGTAGTATCTTAAGGAAATAATGCAACTGCCCTAATTTACATTTTATTGTAGATTCTATTTCAATCAGGTTAAAATCTAACAACTTAAATTATAAATGATAAATATGCCTTACAAATAAGCACTTGTAATGCATATTTTATAAATACTGTATCCTATATATACAGTACATACTGTATACTGAAATGATATTAAAGTTACTCAGAATTTCTCTAATTTTACTAGAGATGCTGCCTACTAAGGGTTCCACTCTTGTACTTTATACAGCATGGTACAGCATATACTACACCTAAACTGGGACATGTAAACACAAAATCAGAAGATAAAAAATTTGTTGCACAAAAATGAATCGTCAAGAGCAACCTACAGTACAATTTATATATACATGTAATGCAGTACAGTAGCAAGAAAGGATACGCATTCTCACTGCCAGCTACTCACCATCTGACACCTCTTAAAGGCCTGCTTTGTCTCCTGAAGCAGAGATATAGCAACTTCCTCGGACAAAAATGTCTCTCCACCATAATTTTCTACAGCAGGTCCAATGTTGATGTTAGCTTTGGTTCCAATCACATCCTGAATATTTCGCCGAATATCATTAATACTAAAAAGAAAATAGTAGTAGTTAAGACATTAGAAAGTTTGTGTTGCTCTTAATATATAACTGGAAACATTTAAAGGGGGGGGGGGGGGGGAGCAAATTATGTTTCCTTCTTACATATCTAATGAATCTTACTAAATCTAATGCTATTGTAAATGCTGATCTTAGATTTTTTTTACTCATTTTTGCCTCGATTTAATAACAAGCAGTTGATCAGACTAACTCTGCATCTTATCAGCTACAAATGTCTAAGTATCAACTAAAAACTAAAACAACCATCAATATCCTGCTCGGAGACTCAAGGAGTCCTACAAGGACACAATCCAATCAAATATACAAGCACTTTATAAATACTTTCCAGTACAGTATTTACTTTGTCCAACACCTGATACACTGGAAAATGGAGCTTCGTGGCCTTCTTCAACCAGCTAGTGACCGATACAATTTTTAAATGTATCGACCATTACCAGCGATACAAGAGAACATTTACTTCTTGCAAGGCCTAAGGAGCCATTATGCCTTGGTTTTTATATTATCACTTGAGCTTTCCATGAAGGTATAGTAAAGCAAGTACAGTGGAACATCGAATAACGAATTTAATCTGTTCCGGCGCCATGCTCGTCATGTAAAACGCTCGTCTTTCAAAACGAATTTCCCCATTTAAACTATTGGAAATAAAAATAATCCGTTCCACCACCAAAAAACATCAATACGATATTCGATTTTTTAAATAATGGAGCAGCCTTCCCGACATAACTGAACAAACCTTTATGACATTTTTCCTCTTTTCAATTTTTTTTTTTTAAGAAACATGGAGTAGTCTACCTGACAAACGCTGAACAAACCTTTTTGACATGTGTTCTTTTTCAAATTTTTTTAATATTTTTTTGTTTATTCTACAAAAATATTCAATGCTTTGCAACATCACAGCAGTCACCCCTTTACATCCCAGCATCATTAGCATCTTTAAACAAAAAAAGTACTGTAATTTATTTGCATCGTTGGAGGCGTCCGAGAATGTGTGAGAAGCAGCAGGAACGCACCATGTGGTTTTCTCGTTAATCAAACGAGCGCTCGCCAATCGAGACAAATTGTCGGAGATCGGCGTGCTCATTACTCAAAATGCTCGTAATTTGAGGTGCTCGTCACGAGGTTCTACTGTACTGTAATTATAAAAAAAAGGGGCACCATATGGTATAGTAAAAGGTATTAACTTTGCAGTAAAAACTGCATAATAGTCCTGTGAAATGCTAAATTTATTTAATTACCTGGTTCAAATGACTGGCAGTGCCCCCAAAAATCATGCTCATTTAACATTGGCCAGTGTGTATGGATTAGTTTGTGATAGACTTACCATAATAATCAGTAAAATTTAGTCAAATATGTTATATATGTACTGCATATTTCATTTTTGTATACTGCACTATATATGTTTATAAATGTACAGTACAGTATAAAACAAGCATTTGTATTTAAGCCTTACTAAAACAATAGCTTCAGGACATGTATAATGGGTGCCCCTTTAATTTCAGTTACCATACTGTAGGGTTTCATTCACTAAACATTAATAGTTTTACAGAGAGTCTCGATAGTACAGTTGTGTTCCTTCTCTACTCACAATCGGGAATTCCGAGTTCAAATCCCGGGCAGGACAGAAATAGCTTGGCATGTCTCCTTTCACCTTATGCGCCTGTTCACCTAACAGTATACAGGTACCCAAGAGTTAGTCAACTGTTGTAAGACTGCATCCTAGGGAGGGGGTCAGTAGTTCAATTTGGGGTGAACTTCAATACAACCCAAATGTGTGCATATAAACAAGCAGCCTGTCCCTTACAAAATGAAAATTAATTATTTTCACGAACTTCTAATTGCATTGGGAAGTAACTAATCATATGTAACTTTAATTATGGTCACTGTCCAGCAGTGTATTCATCCAGCCACAATGTACAAAAATCCTCTTGATTGGCACAATGTAAAAAAATAAATAAATGTTTATTTAGGTAAGGTACATACATACAAGAGATTTTTACAAAGATAGGTGGACTTATAGATAGAGCTAGTACATACAATGCCTAAAGTCACTATTATGCAAAGCGTTTCGGGCATAAAATCATGTATAAATGTATAAATATCCATTATGTATAAAATCCAAGGTTCTAACTTAACCATAAATGCACAAACCCAAGGTACACTGCATAGAAAATGTGAATATTTGTTAGCCATTACTTTTTCACAGTACAGTACTGTACTGTATTTTGTAGTATGTATGTTGAGGACTACAACATATAAGTAAGACATACCAGTTGAGAGGACAAATTGATTAATCACTATCTAACATTGCAGTTTTACTAGCTCTATTACCTAATTTATCATCACCATCCACCAAAGTTTCAATTAAGGCAATGTATCGGTTCAAAAGGAATAGCATTTGTATTACTAAATGAATATCACACGCCAAGATCTACTATCCAATACATGCACGGGTACGTGTACACACCTGTGTGCGTATGCATGTCAAATTAACCTTACCCTCCGGATTGTATATTTTTCTTTTGATGTCCTTTGGCTTCATAGTAGCGACTTAAAATTGAATTGAACTTCTCCCGTAAGTACCTTGTCTCCACACTGAAAAAGAAAGAACAACATTAATAAAATCTTTGGAGCAAGGTAGGACAGGGCAGAGCAGGGCATGTCTCTCCTAGTACAGTATGCTCAGCAAAATATATTCCCCAATTACTTTGACAATCATTATTACATAGCCTCTTGTACCACTCCCTGTGGTAGTATTAATACTTTTGTCCAGTAATCTAGCAGCTTTCCTGTTCTCTATGCATGTACAGTCAAATATTTTCCAAAACCAATCTATTACTGTGTTAAGACAATTTTCTACACCTCTGCTGGTATCCCATCCACCCCAAAAGCTTTACCTGGTTTTAGATTAATTCTGGCACATTCTGTCTCTTCTGAAATTATCTTCTGACAAATTTCCTTTTTTTTTTTACCATTCCTACACACAACATCACTGTTTCTTTCATAATTTTAGGATAATAAACTCTTGAAAATACAGTACTACTCTTTACATTACTTCAGCATGTCATTACCCTTAGGTAAAAGAATATGTATAATGCACCCCAGTTTTGCACCGTGGTTCTTACACCTTTCATTTGAATACAGGGTAAAATTGACCCAATCATGGGCATAGCATGATCAATTCTTGTAATGTGCTTCATCAGTTTTTATTAGTTTGTACTGTACAATGATGATAACGATTCACAAAATGAGACCTATATCTTCGGTCATTCCAAGGCATTTGCTCAAAGAATACTCGCACTGAAAAAGACCCACAACCATTCTTAATTAAATATATTTCCTGCACAATTTTTCTAGTGATAGCTTCATTCACCACAAGCACTTACTTTATCCAGAATTTACATGGCCAATCATTTCCCTCATCATACTAATGTATACCTGTATCTCCAAAATGTTCTTCCACAATATGATTGTTGGAAATTTCCAACACTAATACAATACTATTGTATTATAATAAATCAGTATTAAAATATACTAACTACAGTAGTTACTAAAACTTACTAACGGTAATGTTCACATAAACTAGCCATTATATCTGCATATGGATACTGGAATTCTTACGAAACCAAGCACCAGTATTGCATCAGATTACTGTATATCTAGTTAAACACATTTATAGCCAGTGTGTTAGAGAATTGAATGTGATTCTCTTAAATCATCAGTATTCCGTGTGATAATTATTTATGGATAACATAACTCCCAAATAATTCTAAATCGAGAGTTTTTAGTTAATCTTCTCCATTTCTTGTTTACCACCATAAGACGAGAAAGTAATAATATTTAAATCCCTAGAATCACAACCCAGTCTTTATTAAAGTATTTCAACCACAATTACGCGAAATAATATTATTCGTGATAAATAATTTCTGTGGTGAATGCGGGGACGCGGGTTGAGGGAGGAGAGACGCCATTGTGTGTGTGGGTGGAGAACTCATGTTGCGGAGCGAACAACAAATTGTCGTGGCGTCAGAGTCTGAGACACGTGACGTTGGGATTATCAGCAAGAATTACACTGGTATTCAACTCGGAACGAATAATTATTCTTCTACGTGATCTGCAGTGCTCGGTCAAATAATAACGCGTCGATATTCAGGCCAAGCTCTCAACCACGTGTACAACATTGTGGAAATTTGAGACTGAGACGCGATACCGGCAGGCTTCAGCATACTTTGCACCCTTCGATAAGTATACAATTCTTTCTTGATGCATCATTAGAGATTGTATATGTCATGGGTAGTCTGTCGTTACATCGAATGACTACAAAAAATCCAACGTTAGTACCGCACTAATCTTTATTTTATATTTCATGAATATTGAGATTTAAGTAGCCTAGTTCAATGCTACGTAATATCCCTTAAATTACAGCTCGTATGTGAGGAGTCAATGAGCCGTTAACTACATTCGTGTTATTCACCTCCAAGGGCTTCTACGTGGAGATCCTGAGATCACGAGGACGAGGGGTGAATGATGTCATAGAAATCGTCTTAAAGCTAAGACTTTTTGTACACATTTAATTACTCCAATTATTGCTACTTGTTCATGATATTATCAGACTGAATGCTCGTCATGTACACTGGAGATAAAGTGTGTTTATTTAGATGATTGCTTTCTAATGCTAATAATCTTTATAATTTCTATTTGTACTTGCCTATTGATTCTATAATATTTGGTCACAATATTCTTTATTTAACAATGAACTGGTGCACGAACCACACTAGTTCCTAGACGTACAGTATACGAAGTTCTAGCAATACCCCCCCAATGTAGGTGTTTGAGGCTCTGACTTTAGTTAATTAACCATACAGTCCATTATTTATTTAAGTGATTATTCTTTCTAATATTTATCCATAGACACTGGTTCTTCCTTGTGTTTCTAATGATCACTTTTTATTAGTTTCCCTCTTTTCTCAAAAGTGAGTGGTCCTTCGTAATTGATTTCATTAATTTAATAATTAAATAAATTGAGTCAAGCCCCAGATATCCCACAATGATACTAAATACCACAAGTCCTTGTAATTAATTGTCTCTGACCAACTTTCTCATCCAATGCATCTTCAAGCTGAACAATAAAGGTTTAAATTTAGTCAGTTCAGTCTAATGTATCCTCAATATCATCAGTTAACATTATCTTATCTCTATAGATCAAAGAATACAAGACTTGAATAATTCTGAATAAGAATACAAGAATTTTGAATAAGAATACAAGACAGAATAATTCAGCTATTACTCAATTTTGCAAACCAGCCATGCTGGAGTAGCATAGCTTCTCATGACCATATGCATTTGTAAAGACTGTTACCCCCCTTATGTAGAGTCTACATAAATCTACTGCACACTTCAAATTAAACATTTTACCATTTATCATTGTCTAATAAAACCTCCCAGTTTTATTTATTGCTTCCTACTCTAAATTTGTTTCCCCAACTACCACCTATATAAAAGTTTTTAATCTTGGATATCCTGTTGCAGAATGTCTCGGCCTACCTGATATATGAATGCAGATGACGTTGAAAGATAGACTTGGTAAGCTTGGCCAGAAACTGTGAATCATTACCCAAGTTGAAACGCTGCAGATCCGTGCACAGCTTAAGAGTCTGGCAGTATAATTCATGCAGATTCTTCAAGTACATTTCTGGAACACTCTTATTGTCAAGCTTCACCTGGATGTATTCCTAAAAGGCAAACACTAATTGAAAAATCTATATTCTAAAATAATTACTATAAATATTAATAATACAAATAATAAGCCATGCAAGATAAAGATCATACTGTAGGTTCTTTTTCTACAGTAGTAATTACATTATTTCAAATGCCAAATAATTAAGATGTCCTGTTAGGGGGTAATACATCAAATATTGTAAATAAGATTAACATCATAATTTCCAATGTTTTTTCTTAAAAAGTGTGAAGGCTCTAGCCACCATCTTGACAGTCAGTTGATGAAAAAATGTGAAAATTTTCAGCATTCCCCGAGCTGTACCGGGAAGCAGTGATCCCATATCCTTTAATCTAACCGGTAAGCTCTAATTCTCCTCCTTGCAGCTTACTCCCATTCTTGTTTATTATGTTGGTAGGCAGCCAGATATCTTGTACAAATAATTTTACAGTGGTGAAGCACAAATCATCAAACTGATTTTAAGAGAGATCAGACAAGTGAGGCAGGATGAGCAGTTCCATGTCACAATACTCAGTCCCAATCAAGAACAGTTAAACAAAAGAGCAGGGTGGCTCAAGAAGAGCAAATCCATAGAGGAACCCAAACACCTTAGAGATGACAACTCTACTAGAGAATGGGAAACAAAAGCCAGCATGAGGGAAGGAAACACAAACGAAATCCCAGATCAAATAGGCAAGGGCTGGGCATTCAAGGTGGTTGGTATAAACACTCTTGAAACACTATGATAAAACAAAGCATGGTCCAAGCACGGGATTAATGTCCCAAAGAACACTAACATCAGTTAGCCAAGTAGCAGAGTCAAATAATAAATGGTCCCAGTTGGAATGATGTGAAAGATACACTATCCGGCACTTTAGTGAAGACGGTGGCTTGCAGAGACCCTGGTTGACCTGGACTGCTCCCCCGGTTGTGGCTAGGTGGAGAGAGCAAGGGTTGTTTATCCTTTGTCAACTATTGTTTGCATACATGACTTTCTTGGCCATTCTGCTTAGTTGTGGATTGATCTGTGTTATCCACATGCTTTGCTCACCTCTAGGATGGTTATCTTGAGATGATTCTTCGAGATGATTTCGGGGCTTTTTAGTGTCCCCGCGGCCTGGTCCTCGACCAGGCCTCCACCCCCAGGAAGCAGCCCGTGACAGCTGACTAACACCCAGGTACCTATTTTACTGCTAGGTAACAGGGGCATAGGGTGAAAGAAACTCTGCCCATTGTTTCTCTCCGGCGCCCGGGATCGAACTCGGGACCACAGGATCACAAGTCCAGCGTGCTATCCGCTCGGCCAACCAGCTCCCTAGATGGAGCCAGATTGTGGTCCAAGTTCCCAGCTGCCTACAAAAGTCAGAGGAGCCTAGTATGAAGGTGTGGTCTTGCAAAACCAGTGCCATAGGAGCCCCTCTGGAAGGGCTCCTATGAAGGGGCCAGCAATGAAAAATAAAATTATACCAGATGCTGGTGTGGAAGATTACAGTTGAATTAGCATTGTTACTACTACTACAAAAAACAAAAACAAAAAATTAAATATAAAAATAAAAGGTCAAGTGATGAGAAGGACAGAAAAATAAAATATAACAGGGCTTGACCATTCCAAACTACATATCATTAACATTCTATCGTGAAAACTAAATACTTGTGAAATACATATATAAATGTAAAATTTAACTTACTTGTAATTGTCCTTGGAATATGTTAAGAACAAATTTCCCCATGACTTGCTCTGGATTTGTGAACACTTCCCGTATAAGGACTTCTGATCGGTGACAGAGAGGAACCACCTCAATGTAGAGGTCTCGAGACCGTAGCGCACCCTGTGCAATCAATTAAAAATTTAGTCAAATGTTTGAAAGATTAGGATTATTTTTTTATTTATTAAATTATCTCACAAAATTGACTATTTCAAATATGAGATACAATTCAGGATATTATAAAATTTGCGGTACAAACCGTGAAGAGACAGTACTGTACTGTATCGACATAATCTCATCCATGACAAATACAATTTTTGCTTCAGATACTGCAGCAAAAATACATCTTACAAAACTTACAACTATACAACTTGTCTTATATGGCACCAACATTTCATATCTAGATTCGTCCATGCGATACTGTACTGTACATGTAATGCCTCTACATACTACCAATTGATTTTTTCAGTGAAAATCTATGAATTTCTTTCAATGTGGCATCAAATAACATTTAATAATGTTTGACAGTACTTCAAGATGTACTATAAATATGAGGAAACATTCTACTTGTGAATGTTCAACTGCAGGATATAAAAAAAAAATAATTTAATCCTGAAGCAAACTTACATGTTGTGCTTCTTCTATGAAGGCATCAATACACTGTGAATAACCCTTGAAATGGGACAAAGTGGATGCAATTTCTTTCATCCGGTCCTTATCTCCTACTCGGTGAGCCTTAACAAACTCCATGATAAGTGAACGTTCAATCTCATCATACTTCTCTGCAATCTTTTGCTTGGCATTCTCAAACCTGAAAAAAACATTGCCTCGAGTGAAAAATCAACAAAGATGTAAAACAAACCAATTAATAGTAATAAACAATAATATAAAAATAATAATAAAACAAAAAATGTTTAATCAATTCATGTTGTATAATAAAGATCCTTCCAAGCAGCACCCAGCAGCTCACATTCCTTCCTCCTGTTTATGTCTCCCCCATTGCTCAACAGTTTTGACTTGGGAGATAATGTGAGGCATGTCAAGATACCCTGTTGCAGTGTTGATTCTGGTGGAAGCTAAGGAACCTAAACCTAAGGAAACCTTGATGAGCTCAACAGGCTTCCCGTCCCCAAGTATGGGGAACCATATGGTGAACCATTTCACACAATTTCTTGATCTCTCCATTAAAATAAATTTACTTTCAAGTTATACTGTACCTTTGCTTTCTACCAGCTTCTCTCATATACATCAACATGTATCAAATCTCCTACATGTCTATTTTCATTTTGTAGTAGAATCATTGCAGTGAAATTGGCTATTGTTAATTACATTTAAACTTGAGATATATTGTAAGCCAATTACAGTATATGTATTTCAAAGACCCAAATTATAACATGCATAATAAATAATGTGAAACTCTATTCTGCTTCAAGCAAGACAAGTTATTGTCTGTATTATAAGCAGACAATAATAAACAAAAAACATGCAAGAAAGACCTACTTGCCAGATGGTAGTTCCTGAGCTATGAGATGTAATTTTTGAATAACATCAGCTGCCTCATAAATCTGAAAATATCACACCATAAAATTACCCCTCTACTTTGCACTGCAATTCATCTTTAACATACTGATTATCAGTGAATAGCAAACACTACTTACATAGTAATGCATTACAGTATTATTATTATTACTACAAAATGTGTTACAACAGCCAAGTTTTATTATAGGGCATTTCTAAAACTATCAAACAAGCAATTGCCTTACCTTTGTTTTGTCAGTAAAAACTTCCGACACAAGGGGACCTGGTAGGAGAAATTCTCTGAAATGGTTCATGAGACGCTGTGCCTCAACTGCCCGAGATCTCGGTGTATTGACACTTTCCAGCTGGTCACCCAGATGAACAACTTTCGTTGCTACACTATTAATGTGGCTGTCTAGATCCTGGAAGCTCTGGAAGGCCTCCTGAAATGTGTAACTTGTGTAAATAACTTGCAAGCTTTGTTATTAAGACAATCTCCCTTTACAAAATATCAGGCAAAATTTTACAAAAATTTACAAAATTTTGTATTTATTTTCAATAAAAACGAAAATGCCTTTCTAAGCTTAATTAATTACTCCCAAAGGAATGCTCACCAATTGGACAGGTTCACAATGGTCTGGATAGAATTATATCCAGTGGTGGTGGATCAAACTCTCAGCCTGGTGGATCAAACTCTCACAAGTCAAGCCTGGCCTCGGGCCGGGCTTGGGGAGTAGAAGAACTCCCAGAACCATCAACCAGGTATCAACCAGGTATATTTAACACCAGTACAGCAGAGATCTTTTCAAATATACCTGCCAAGTCATGCTAGTGCTAGAGAGGCACTTAAGAAAAACTCATTCCAGTTTGTAGTGACCACAGAATGCATTCGAGGTATGCAACTCATACTCCCTAGGCAAGAATAATCAAAAGCAGCCAGCAGGCAAAGAAGAGTGGCTGCATAACGGAGTCCCAAAATTGCAAAGCAGGAAGGAGACAGAGATCCTGAAGATCTATTGTAGCACACTACAGTCCCCAAGTGAATCAGACAAGTCTAGCTAGAGAAGAGTAGTCCAAGTGCATGCACTATCACACACCCGGGGAATTAAAACCAGGAATCTGGCAACGAGGGTGTGAATAACCAGTTTGAAATTCCTAAACCAGCATCTCAAAATAGGACATCAATGAGATACAAACACCAGGAGGTTATCTTGAGATGATTGCGGGGCTTTTAGTGTCCCCGCGGCCCAGTCCTCGACCAGGCCTCCACCCCCAGGAAGCAGCCTGTGACAGCTGACTAACGCCCAGGTACGTATTTTACTGCTAGGTAACAGGGGCATAGGGTGAAAGAAACTCTGCCCATTGTTTCTCGCCAGCACCTGGGATTGAACCCAGGACCACAGGATCACAAGTCCAGCATGCTGTCCACTCGGCCAACTGGCTCCCGAGGAGCACGTATCTGGAGAATAACTTGGTCCAACTCAATTTTACTGCTTTGTGAAGCTTATAGGCTGGATCAACTAGTAATTAGCAAGCATTACTTGGTAGTTTGTGATGTCAAGTAATACTTAAAAGGCTTAGAGTATGCACATGTCCCCTCAATTTGTGAGGGTGGAGGACGTTCTTATTAAAATTTCCCAAATCAAATCAAACATACAGTAAATGGATAAAAATATTGTTAGGTCCAACACTTTTAAAAGTGTCCTTTTTTCCATTATTTGTTCAATAAAGTACCTATTATAATAACATTTAGTACTGCCTCCAATTTCTAGTCATAGGTTTAGCACATAATGACGTATAGAATGCGTGGATTATCCACGCTAATGTACATTCAACATTGTTAATCAATGCTAACCTGTATGTCTCCAAAATTTACACACACTATTTGAAACTAGGTATAAAAGTACTTGCCTTAATACTCTATCTCCAAATTTACATTACAATACAATGTATCTCTACCTTAAGACAGCCAAATGAAGGAGAAGTTTCATGTTTGGACAAGAAGCTGGGGTTAGGAGAGAGAATTATTTCATAATAAAAAATTATGAAACCAATACTGTATCCTGAAGCAGAACACACAGCTCATTTGCTTCACTGCTTGTAACAAGGAAAGAAGGAACATCTTGAGAGAAGTCCTTGAACAAATGAGCTACCCAAAATCTATTGAAATGCAAGAAGTCCAACACCTTAGCAGAAAACCAGATGGTGAATGGGAAGAACATATACATACAGTAATAAGGGCCTATATACTGTATCCCCTCCAGTGGGTCTGTGTGAGCAAAATCCAGTCACTTAGAATTTCTAGTAAACAAAAGGTTGGGAAGATGAACACCTACAAACCAATACATCAACTAGAAAGTAGAGTTCAAGCAGAGCCAATGATATTTAAAATTCTGTAGTCAGGTTTTCCTCATAGGTATCTACGAGGGAAGAATTTAATCTTGCACAGTAAAATGCATCCACATTCTTGACTTTGAAATATTTGAGTATTAATGGTGTTACAGAATAGAGCATTTCCTTCAGTATTGCTCAAATTGTGTATATAAATATTTTTAAAGCACTAGAATAAAATTTGATGGAGTGTTGTCAAAGTCATTCTGTATATATAATATTAACTTTAAGGCTATAGCTCAATTTCACAGACTTACACACATTTGCATTTCTTTGTATTGGTGAATTGCCTTACGCAAGATTGCACCAAGATGAGAGCTGAACTGCATTATACCCTAATTTTGACCCTATATACAACCAGAGCACATTAAAACCAACCCCTTACAGTCTGGAGGTGTATATTCATCAGTATCTTACCCTGTTGTTGTCTAGGAGTTGTGCCACGTTGTGCCAATGGCGCACTTCCTCTTCTCTTACTGCTGCCTCCACACGCTCACACTTTTTAGCTGTTCTCTCATCCAGCAACTGCAGGTCCCTGATGTTTAAAGAAAATAAACATTATTAATATTGT
>NC_091230.1:22599601-22622727 GCF_040958095.1 Procambarus clarkii
TCCTGTGGTCCTGGGTTCGATCCCAGGCGCCGGCAAGAAACAACGGGCAGAGTTTCTTTCACCCTATGCCCCTGTTACCTAGCAGTAAAATAGGTACCTGGGTGTTAGTCAGCTGTCACGGGCTGCTTCCTAGGGGTGGAGGCCTGGTCGAGGACCGGGCCGCGGGGACACTAAAGCCCCGAAATCATCTCAAGATAACCTCAAGATGGAGGACAGAAGAAAATGTATATATGCTGGTTAGCATTGTAAATGTCCGGCCACGTCTGTGGTAGAAAAATAATAAAAATGCTTTAACATTCACCAAATGTCTACAGGAAAGACTGAAGGCTAAACAACAGTCAATATATTAGTAAAAAAAAACTATAATTTGGTTATTAAAATTATTATTATTTTCATGATTGCTGTTTTCAACATAAATCTAAATGATTTGTTGGTTAATGTTTTAACTTTTGAAGACGAATGACCAGATGTTCATCAGCGGAGTTTTGTGTGTTTACGAGCTGAGAAGGTCATTAGTAATATTTGTTTTAACTTGTGGCTTGTTAAATCAGTAAGACTGGAGTTGGTGGGCCAATGAGAGGTGGTTATGTCTCCCCCCACACACGCACACACACGCACGCACACACGCACACACGCACACACACACACACACACACACACACACACACACACACACACACACACACACACACGCACACACACACACACACACACACACACACACACACACACACACACACACACACGTACACGCACGCACACACACACACACACACACGTACACACACACACACACACACTTAAAAAAAATTTACGAGGTCACTTCCTTAGTTCTTCTGTATAAACCATTGTAAAAAATAAACAAATCCAGTGTTACAACCTCGTTCGTATTTGTTGAGGTAATTACACTAGCAGGGAGCTAATCAGGGGAAAGCGATTGATGATGCTACCCAATAGGTGGCACGGGCATGAATAACCCGTAAAGAAGGAAAACAGGACATGGATTTGTGTAAACCCAGCCTTCACCTGCGGGGATGAGGGTAAAGCCTACCCTTCACCTGTGGAATGGGGGGGGGAGGGGTCCGCGATACCCATAGTACCCCCCATCTTCCCCTAGTTACCTTGGGGTAACCAGGGGTAGGGGAATGGCAGGGGAAGGGGAAGGGGTAGGGGAGGGGGTGCTGATACTTCAGCTGCCCATCACCACCCTTCCCAAACCTTCACTCATTTCCCAAATGTTAACCAAATATCGACAGAACCAGAGGTGATCCAGGCTGTGGGCGGCTGTGGGCGGCTGTGGGCGGCGTGGGCTTCTAGCCGGCCATGTGCACACGCCCACCCCCCACGGATAAGCACGCACACGCATATAATGTACACGAATACATGGCCATGTATGTCTTCACTACACGCACACTCCCCTTTATTTTATCAGGAAAGGGAGGAGAGAGAGAGAGAGAGAGAGAGAGAGAGAGAGAGAGAGAGAGAGAGAGAGAGAGAGAGAGAGAGAGAGAGAGAGAGAGAGAGAGAGAGAGAGAGAGAGAGAGAGAGAGAGAGAGAGAGAGAGAGAGAGAGAGAGAGAGAGAGAGTGAGAGAGAATAAGAAAGAGAGAGTTGAAAGAGAGAGTTGAAAGAGAGGAAAGAGGAGAAAGAGAAGAAATAGGAGAAAGAGAGGAGAGAAAATACTCACCTACACGTGTTTAACAAGTGTCAAGAGTAGAGGGGATAAGTACACAGGTGCGGGGGGGGGGGGGATGTTGCGACAACACCTGCCCCGCCTTGTCTGGGTCAACAGGTGTTCCTACGGTGCTCCTTAATATTTATTTACTTCAAGACCTGAGCCCTAAGGGCCTCACCTGAGCCCTAAGGGCCTCACTTCAGCCCTAAGGGCCTCACCTGAGCCCTAAGGGCCTCACCTGAGCCCTAAGGGCCTCACCTGAGCCCTAAGGGCCTCACCTGAGCCCTAAGGGCCTCACCTGAGCCCTAAGGGCTTTGTCACCTGAGCCCTAAGGGCCTCACTTCAGCCCTAAGGGCCTCACCTGAGCCCTAAGGACTTCACTTCAGCCCTAAGAGCTTTATCACCTGAGCCCTAAAAGCCTCACTTCAGCCTTAAGGGCTTTATCACCTGAGCACTAAAAGCCTCCTCACCTGTTCACCATCAGGCGGGTTGATACAATGACACGATTCTCTTTTGCTGGATCATAACAAAATCCAAATCCAAGTATGGATTTGGATTCTATTTCCACCTTTCCAAACACCCTCTACATGCTCCCAAATCCTATTTCACAAACTCGGAATGTTGGCTATTAATATTGTATTAAAACACTCCAAAAGCCGGAAGGAACTTCGCCTGCCCTTAACAATCATCAGTAACGACCCCAATTACTTCCCGAAGCCCTTAAACAACAAATAAAATCCCAGCAATGTTAAAACAGTCTCCGTGGTGTAGTGGTAAGACACTCGTCTGGCGTTCCGCGAGCGCTATGTCATGGGTTCGTATCCTGGCCGGGGAGGATTTACTGGGCGCAATTCCTTAACTGTAGCCTCTGTTTAACGCAACAGTAAAATGTGTACTTGGATGAAAAAACGATTCTTCGCGGCAGGGGATCGTATTCCAGGGACCATAGGATTAAGGACTTGCCCGAAACGCTACGCGTACTAGTGGCTGTACAAGAATGTAACAACTCTTGTATATATCTCAAAAAAAAAAAAAAAAAAAAAAAAAAAAAATGGGTTTTTTTGTACTGTTATATGTCTATTTGTACTCACTGAATTTGTGCGCCCCTTGAGGGACTTGAAGTAGAGGGGGGGGTAGAAATAGCCTAAGCTACTCTATCCCTATGAGATGTATTTATTGCTTATCTCAATAAACATACTTGAACTTGAACTTGAATAAAATCCCAGACTATACTTATACAGTGCGCTCTAAAACATGATACTTTTTTTTGTTTGCGTCTCTCCTCTCCTAGGGAGCCGGTCGGCCGAGCGGACAGCACACTGTACTCGTGATCCTGTGGTCCTGGGTTCGATCCCAGGCGCCGGCGAGAAACAATGGGCAGAGTTTCTTTAACCCTATGCTCCTGTTACCTAGCAGTAAAATCGGTACCTGGGTGTTAGTCAGCTGTCACGGGCTGCGTCCTTGGGGGTGGAGGACCGGGCCGCGGGGACACTAAAGCCCCGAAATCATCTCAAGATAACCTCCCAGCGTCGCCACAACGGGACCTCAACCGCTCAAAACAGAAAAAAGGAAGAACGACCACTGGCTAAAATGTCCGCTACAAATTTCTTATCATAGGAACCTTTGTCTTCCTAATTGCTCGTCCCGGGAAAAAAAATCCCGGGTCGCCCACCGGGAGAAATATATCTATCAGCTGTCGGTGTTAGTCGCCGTTTTGGGCACTAATTAGTGAAGCTATGTTATATGTCCGTTGATCTGGGCGCTCTCGCAGAGTTAACAAACCTCTCTGGGTTTTATACCTATGTGCTGGTGCAACTCATCCTTATATACTACACTATATGTGCATACTTTAGTGCGCGTTTTGAAACTAAATCAATTTATTACAGAAAATAAGACACAATGAGAAAAAACGGGAATAGAAAACTGGAAATTATAATGAGAAGGGGGGAACTAAAATAAAGATGCAACCTGACGTAGAATAATCTATGCATAACATTTACCTGAATTTACCTCACGGCCTCCATCTATCTAATGGCGTCGACAGGAACACGGAGCCGGTTGGTTGTCAAGTTCCCCCAACTGTTTTTTTCTGAGAAATTACAACGTAAAGTGAAGCGTGCTCAAACGTCTCTATCCTGCCGTGGGAATCGAACTCTGAACCTTTCGGGTGTGAACCAATTGCGCTGACCACTGTGCCACAGGACCCTCCTGACAGGACCTAGGTCAAACCAACCAAGCTGTACCTAAATTGACCCGAGTTCAGAGACACAGATTGAGGGTTGAGAGGCGGGACCAAAGAGCCAAAGCTCAACCCCCACAAGCACAACAAGGTGAGTATCCTCCCTTTCCTTCAACACATTCATACCACTCCCCTATCCTTCAGTCTATTAATTCACCTCGTCCCCATCCCTGCCAGACATGTGTGGGCGGGGCTCGTAGTCTCGCTGGTGACTTGTAGAGCGTGTAGAGCGACACGGAGCTCTTGAGAGCTCTGCAACGCGGCCTCACTCTATATCCAGGCTTCGAGCCCCGCCGTCCTTGCCATGAAAGACTTACCAGACTTACTTGGGAGCCGGTCGGCCGAGCGGACAGCACACTGGACTTATGATCCTGTGGTCCTGGGTTCAATCCCAGGCGCCGGCGAGAAACAATAGGCAGAGTTTCTTTCACCCTATGCCCCGGTTACCTAGCAGTAAAATAGGTACCTGGGTGATAGTCAGCAGTCACGGGCTGCTTCCTGGGGGTGGATGCCTGGTCGAGGACCGGGCCGCGGGGACACTAAAGCCCCGAAACCATCCCAAGATAACCTCAAGATAACATCTCATGCTCCAACAATGGCGGCTTTGTTGACATTTATAAAACAGCTGATGTGCTCTGTAGCTCTACGGGATTGCTTATAATAACAATACCCCCGTGTATAGGTTCGAACCCTCATCACGGCCCTTGTGGATTTCTTATAACAACAACTTCATAGAGCTTATAATAACCTTGCTTTCTATACAAACTTGAAATTTAGTTTTCAAAGTTATAAGGAAATTTAACCAGAAGGTAAAATGTAGATTTATTCCAAATATCCAAAAGTTTGAAAAATATGTGGAATATTTACATATTATACTCGAGTGCTTTTTGAAGCATAATTTACAATGGAAATTTCTTTTAAGGGAAAATTCGAAGATTATTTACATTTGACCCAAACTGACCCGCAGAAATACGATAGATAGTTGACACCTTATACCTGATGTTTGCCCAGCAAACTCGCTCTTCGGGACAAAATATATAAGGAGAAAGGAAGACTTGGTCCAATCTTATGTTTACAAAGTGAGAGAGAGGGGAGGGGGAGAGGGGGAGAGGGGGAGAGGCCGGGTCAGCTGATACAGGAAATTCTTGCGGACTATGTATACCTAGATTATGTTTCCTATTAAGAGGGAATCTTGTATGTATGATTTCTAACATGAATGTAATGGTATATATTCGATCTGTCTGTCTGTCTGTCTGTCTGTCTCTATATATATATATATATATATATATATATATATATATATATATATATATATATATATATATATCTTTGCTGTTCATGCATATTTACTAAGTAGGAGTATCTGGGCATGTGTGTGTGTGTGTGTAATTACCTAAGTGTAGTTACAGGATGAGAGCTACGCTCGTGGTGTCGCGTCTTCCCAGCACTCTTTGTCATATAACGCTTTGAAACTACTGACGGTCTTGGCCTCCACCACCTTCTCACCTAACTTGTTCCAACCGTCTACCACTCTGTTTGTGTGTGTGTGTGTGTGTGTGTGTGTGTGTGTGTGTGTGTGTGTGTGTGTACATGCGACACCACAGTAATGGGGTCTGCAGAGGTGCCATAACTCCACTAACAGCCCAATTGGACCACGTGTCCAACGACCCAACGTTTGTTCCCCTCAAACAACCAAGATTCAACTCTCCAGCCGGGCCTCCAGAGCCTATACTCGTTTCCAGGACCAGCGATACCTCCAGGAGCCTCCATCCAGATTCACGAAGCAGTTACGCAAGCACTTACGAACGTGTACACCTTTCCTCAATCTTTGACGGCTTTGGTTACATTTATTAAACAGTTTACAAGCATGAAAACTTGCTATTCAACTGTTGTTATTGTTATAAACAGCCTCCTGGTACTTCGGAGCTCATTAACTATTGAGTAATTGTAAACAAAGCCGCCAAAGATTGAGAAAAGATGTACAGGTTCGTAAGTGCTTGCGTAACTGCTTCGTGAATCTGGCCCCCTCGACCCCACCGACGCTCTGATCCACCATTCTTCAAGCACACAAAGTCTCCAATTACGAAGTCTGTGCATCTTTCCCTCAATCGTGGAGGCATAATCTATTAAACACTTTATGCGCTAACAAGCGCGACAAGCCTGTTCATAAACAAATATAACCTTAACTGAGCAAAGATGTAGAGGCTTCGTAAGTATAGATCACACAGGTTCCAGCACCTTGTGATCTCCGCCTCCCTCCCAGCCCCCCCCCCCCTACTGTGTTTACATACGAGGGCGGACTCAAGCCTCGCGCGGGAAATCGAACACATGACGCGGAATAAATTCACTATCTCCTTCCATCCCCTAACCCCCCCCACCCACCTGTCCCCTCAAACGCATGCACCTGGGTACGCATGAGGGCATCTGGGTACCCATGAGGGCACCTGGGGTACCCATGAGGGCATCTGGGTACCCATGAGGGCACCTGGGGTACCCATGAGGGCACCTGGGGTACCCATGAGGGCATCTGGGGTACCCATGAGGGCATCTGGGTACCCATGAGGGCACCTGGGGTACCCATGAGGGCACCTGGGGTACCCATGAGGGCATCTGGGTACCCATGAGGGCATCTGGGGTACCCATGAGGGCATCTGGGTACCCATGAGGGCACCTGGGGTACCCATGAGGGCATCTGGGTACCCATGAGGGCACCTGGGGTACCCATGAGGGCACCTGGGTACCCATGAGGGCACCTGGGGTACCCATGAGGGCATCTGGGTACGCATGAGGGCATCTGAGTACCCATGAGGGCACCTGGGTACACATAAGGGCACCTGGGGTACCCATAAGGGCACCTGGGGTACACATACGGGCACCTGGGTACCCATAAGGGCACCTGGGTACCCATAAGGGCACTTGGGTACACATAAGGGCACCTGGGGTACCCGTGAGGGCACCTGGGTACACATAAGGGCACCTGGGTACCCATAAGGGCACTTGGGTACCCATAAGGGCACCTGGGGTACCCATAAGGGCACCTGGGTACACATAAGGGCACCTGGGGTACCCATAAGGGCATCTGGGGTACCCATAAGGGCACCTGGGTACACATAAGGGCACCTGGGGTACCCATAAGGGCACCTGGGTACCCATGAGGGCACCTGGGGTACCCATAAGGGCACCTGGGTACACATAAGGGCACCTGGGGTACACATAAGGGCACCTGGGGTACACATGAGGGCACCTGGGTACCCATAAGGGCACTTGGGTACCCATAAGGGCACCTGGGGTACCCATAAGGGCACCTGGGGTACACATACGGGCACCTGGGTACCCATAAGGGCACCTGGGTACCCATAAGGGCACTTGGGTACCCATAAGGGCACCTGGGGTACCATAAGGGCACCTGGGTACACATAAGGGCACCTGGGGTACCCATAAGGGCACCTGGGTACCCATGAGGGCACCTGGGGTACCCATAAGGGCACCTGGGTACACATAAGGGCACCTGGGGTACACATAAGGGCACCTGGGGTACACATGAGGGCACCTGGGTACCCATAAGGGCACCTGGGGTACCCATAAGGACACCTGGGTACACATAAGGGCACCTGGGGTACACATAAGGGCACCTGGGTACCCATAAGGGCACCTGGGTACCCATAAGGGCACCTGGGTACACATAAGGGCACCTGGGTACCCATAAGGGCACCTGGGTACCCATAAGGGCACCTGGGTACCCATAAGGGCACCTGGGGTACCCATAAGGGCACCTGGGGTACCCATAAGGGCACCTGGGGTACCCATAAGGGCATCTGGGTACCCATAAGGGCACCTGGGTACCCATAAGGGCACCTGGGGTACCCATAAGGGCACCTGGGGTACCCATAAGGGCACCTGGGGTACCCATAAGGGCAGCTGGGTACGTATTCCCCGAAAGTTTCTTATCCTGCGCAGTAGTCAAATATGCCAATATATATATTAATGCCTACTGTCGCCTATAGTGGGGTATTCTCCTCGATACGCGAGTACTGTCAGCCCCAACATACTGGCAGCCTGTCAGGCAGACAGCAACCACATGGACCTATTAGGGGGGGTCTGGGGGGGAGGGATGATAGGTCACCACACTGGATGACTGGCCGCTGGAAAAGCGGAGCCCAGGAGCTAATGCTTGCTCATACAAACTCCTTGAAACACAAGCAGATCAACATACAAGCCAGCATAGGGGACAACATACGGTCCAGCATACAAAGACTGTATGTTGGACACACGTATACACAACATACAAGGCAGGATATACCCCTGTATGAGGCTAGCAGAGTTACGGAATGAGCAGGTTAATCACCTAACGCATCTAATCACCCAAAAAACAACATAGTCATTAGATCCCCTCATTTCCCAATCCCCCCACCCCCATACACCCCCTCTACTGGTAGATTTATACTGGTAGATAGTATGCTGGTAGACCAGCATATCGTAAATGGAATAGCCTCAATAATTAATTAGAGACACAGCCGTTACCAAACGCAATATAGTTAACGGTTTCCACTCTCTCCTTGAGTACTTCCACTCACTGGACGTGGAAGAGGGGAGCCAAAGAGAGTGTGTATATAGAGTGAACTCTACTTACCCATATAGCTCTAAGCAGGTGACAGGAACAACACATTTTAGTGTGTGAGTGTGTCTTTTCACTCACACTTACACTCGCCAAGCACCCGGGTGAGTGTATGTGTACGCTATGCACTCGACAGAGGGCGGGGGCCACGAAGCTAGTGCAGTTTTTATAGACCATTAAATGTTCAGAGTACACACATATATATGCTAGGACCTGTGTGCAATATGTCGCATATCTCATTATCTCCACACACACACACACACACACACACACACACACACACACACACACACACACACACACACACACACACACACACACACACACACACACACACAGTACAGCCAGTTACAAATTTAGTCAATGAGCAATGAATACATTGATTAAAACATGACTAAGTCGGATTCTGTTGCAGTTCACTACAGCTGAAAAGGCGGGGCCCAAGAGCAGACGCCCCGGTACCGCATTATGTGAGTATACACCCAGTGGTTCCAAGAGCCAGGTGTGTGTATATATATATATATTATGCACAACACAATCCAATACACATGCAAGCACTAGAACAAAATACAAAGCTACTGTATTCATACCCTGAGAGTGTAGCGTTGCTACACTGCCTTATTTACACCCAGATACACTCAATACACTGAGATACACTCGCTACACTATCCTACACACTGACACACACACTCGCCCTAACAACTGATCACTTAATTATTCTACACGGAAACAGTTTGGCAATAGTGTTTACTTTCACAGTCATTACACAATATGGCACCTGGCTACATGGCACTCCTTCCTCCCATACAACACCCCCCATGAGTGCCATCATATTCACTGCTCTTACTCAGGCACTATGGAACCCCCTCTTCACCGTACAATCACGAGTGCTACTCAGCTACGATGCCTGTTTACAATATGAGTGTCAAGTTCATTCACCATCACTTGGCACTGCGGCACTGGTGGTCCATACAGGCCACAGGACAACACTGTTCCACACATGAAGCCAGGTGTGTGCTGTCCTGTCACACCCCCCCCCCCCCACCCATTCCCTTCTCTAGCCACACCCCTCCCCTTTCACGCACGCCACACCCCCCTCCTCACTCACTCACGCCACACACACACACACACACCTGTGAGTAAAAGGACTTCCCTACCAGACAGTGTGGCGCTGATAGTAAGTGCTGCCACATCTCTTCTGTCAGTCTTACGGGCTATTCATGCCCGTGCCACGTCTTTCTTGGGTGGCTTAATCTTCCTGTGTCAACCCACCTTCTTAATCTTCCTCTCAACCCACCTTCTCTGACTTTTAGGTTGTCCTTATCCCACCTTGTGAATGCCTGCCCATAGTATCTTGCATGTTGGGATCATGTCCCCTATTTTTATCTTCTTCAGGGTTTGTGAAGTCTATATAGTTCCCCCTTAACCTATCCTAATAGTCTAGCCCCTCTTAGCTCTGGCATTATGTTGCAAACCTCTGCACTTTTGCAATTTGGGTTTTATGCTTCACAAGGTGTGGATTCCAGGCCGGTGCTGCATACACCAAGGGTGGTGATGATGGTGGTGATGGTGGTAGGGGGGGGAGGGGGGAGGGGTCGCACCCCAACACCACCTGTGGCTGGCCAGCAAGGTGGTCCCCACACAGGTAATCAATCAATCACCTGAGCCGTCAAGGTGTGGAAGGGGGGGAGGGGAGGGGGGTGTGTGGCCCCACTCACGCTGCTACACCCACAACACCCCCACTTACACCCCCCCTTCCCCCCAGGCTAGTCCACCCCCACCCCTGTCGACACACTGATGTGATAAGGGGGAGGGATTAGATCCTGACTCACCCCTGGAGTTACTCACCGGTATATCTCCCCCCCTTCCCCTCCCCCCCCCTTACTCACACCCTCCCTCCCCCCTTACTCACATCCTCCCTCCCCCCCTACTCACATCCTCCCTTTCTTGACACCAACCTGTCAATCCACACACACACCCTCTGGGTGGTCAATCCACCCACACCACACAATCCCCAATCACACAATCCACAGTGATTGGGGAACCACTCAAGCTTGATGCCAAGTTGATGCTCATGCAGCCCCCCTCCCCCGCCCCCCCCACACCGCCCCCAGTATGTTGCGAGGGATTTGGTGAAATATCTGCGCCATCCCCCCAATAATGCCACGAGTGTTGCAGGGTTTTGGGTGGCTGTGTGTGGTCTCTCTGAAACTTCCCAGCACTTTTGACAGTCGATGGCTCAGTGGTTACAGCACTGGAGTGCATCGAGACCCCTCATTGACCGGGGTTCGAATCCCTCAAGGGGTCAAGAGATTTCGAATGTAATACACACACATTCGAAATCTCTTGACCCCCTGAAGGATTCGAACCCGTTCAACGGGTTCGAAAAATTGAAAGATTTCGCGATGGTAGTAAATACATTGCAATAAAGTGAATCGTAAATCCTTAACTGGAGTATTTTTTTTCGCCGGTTGGAGCAGCAAGACTAAATAATCTTAACTTAACTATGTTCAAATTTACGGCGTCTTAACAAGCGCACGCAAACCTTACTGGGGCATCGCTAAGATTACCCGTGTGTGAACAGTCCACTCCGGGCTCACCATAGCCCGTGCTACTTGGAACTTTTTGTTCTAGGTAGCGAATCTTAATCCACAAAAACAATGATTATCTGTGACCACAAGACTGCACACATCTGCCCGTAGGGTTAGGGGACAGGTGTAGGGTTAGGGGACAGGTGTAGGGTTAGGGGACAGGTGTAGGGTTAGGGGATAGGTGTAGGGTTAGGGGACAGGTGTAGGGTTAGGGGACAGGTGTAGGGTTAGGGGACAGGTGTAGGGTTAGGGGACAGGTGTAGGGTTAGGGGACAGGTGTAGGGTTAGGAGACAGGTGTAGGGTTAGGGGGACGGGTGAAGGGTTAGGGGACAGGTGTAGGGTTAGGAGACAGGTGTAGTGTTAGGGGAACAGGTGTAGGGTTAGGGGAACAAGTGTAGGGTTAGGGGACAGGTGTAGGGTTAGGAGACAGGTGTAGGGTTAGGGGACAGGTGTAGGGTTAGGAGACAGGTGTAGGCTCACGGGACAGGTGTAGGGTTAGGGGACAGGTGTAGGGTTAGGAGACAGGTGTAGGCTCACGGGACAGGTGTAGGGTTAGGGGACAGGTGTAGGGTTAGGAGACAGGTGTAGGGTTAGGAGATAGGTGTAGGGTTAGGGGACAGGTGTAGGGTTAGGGGACAGGTGTAGGGTTAGGGGACAGGTGTAGGGTTAGGGGACAGGTGTAGGGTTAGGGGACAGGTGTAGGGTTAGGAGACAGGTGTAGGGTTAGGGGACAGGTGTAGGGTTAGGGGACAGGTGTAGGGTTAGGGGACAGGTGTAGGGTTAGGAGACAGGTGTAGGGTTAGGGGACAGGTGTAGGATTAGAGGACAGGTGTAGGGTTAGGGGACAGGTGTAGGGTTAGGAGACAGGTGTAGGGTTAGGAGACAGGTGTAGGGTTAGGGGACAGGTGTAGGGTTAGGGGACAGGTGTAGGGTTAGAGGACAGGTGTAGGATTAGAGGACAGGTGTAGGGTTAGGACGTACGATTAAGGGAACAGGTGTTAGGTTAGAAACACCTGCCTCTGATTTAAATCCCAAATCTAACCTAAATCACCTGATTTAGGTTAGAAACCTCAATCAGGATATTCTCACGGCAATTTACACAGGTTTTCTGAATCAATACTGGAATACGCAGCACCGGCCTGGAATCCACACTTTGTGAAGCCTAAAAAAAATTGCAAAAATGCAGAGGTTAGCAACTAGATTAGCGTCAGAGCTAAGACAATTAAGCTATGAGGATTGGCTGAAGGAAGTAGACCTCACAACCTTGGGGGGACAGAAGAAACACAGGAGATATGATCACGACATACAAGATACTGAGGGGGGACACAGGTGGAAGCTGGAAACGCAAATGAGCCGAATATAAGGAAATGCTCGTAACCTGTACTTGTGATCAATAAGTGGAATGCACTTTTTTGTACCACAGATGTAGCCAGACATTTACAATGCTAACCAGAATAGATACAGTATCTTCTGTCCTCCATGGACAGGGTGAGAGATGTGTTAAACATATAGTTCAGTGATTTATTGAACATTTAACCATAGAAAATGATTGTGGTCGACAGGCAGACGTCTTAAGCACCTCCATTGAAAACTTTAAGGCCAAGATTCCGTTCAAAGATTTTGAAGAGTCACAATAACGTGGCTGAAGTATGTTGACCACACCACACACTAGAAGGTGAAGGGACGACGACGACGTGTCGGTCCGTCCTGGACCATTTCCAAGTCGATTGTAAGAATGGCCCAGGACGGACCGAAACGTCGTCGTCCCATCACCTTCTAGTGTGTGGTCTGGTCAACAAAGATTTCGAAATTCAGAATAGTTAAGCTACACCGCGACAGCTAAAACAAAGACCATCATAGGCGGGGTATATCGAACAAGACATCATTTCCTCCACGGGAGACATCTCCCGTCACGCAGGGTGCAGTCGCACCTCCACAGATCCCCAGTATCATCTATTGATACTGGTAATGGCTCAGAAGGGCCACCACTTACGGGCTATTCATGCCCGTGCCACCTTTTAGGTGGCTTAATCTTCAGCAACCAATCATCATTTCCCCGAAGTCACGGATAGGGAAGAGCATTAAGGTGGGTGGATGGCTCGCTAGGAATCTCCAGTAGCCTCGTCCAAGGGTCTTCGAATCCATCCGGAATCCCTTTCCGTTCCTTGCTGCAGCTGGGCGGTGGCCCTGAGCAGTGAGGGATGAGCAAGGAGGAGCCCCACACGTCTCGTCAGGTCTGGCCACACCCACACACAAACCACACGTCATAAAATGAAGCATAATTTTCTCTTCCCTGAGGCGCTGGTGACCATACGCGACCTAAGAAGACATTTCGTCTAATGTCTTAATTTGATTAAGACATATATGGCAGTCTCAGTCTCTCTCTCTCTCTCTCTCTCTCTCTCTCTCTCTCTCTCTCTCTCTCTCTCTCTCTCTCTCTCTCTCTCTCTCTCTCTCTCTCTCTCTCTCTCTCTCCCTCCCTCCCAAGACGAGTGACGAGAGACAGTGAGTATAAACAGTGTGCAACATTGTACAATAGGATGAAAGCCCGCTGGGTTGTTCACCCTATCAATTGTAGAGGTGCAGACTGACAGACAGCGAGAGTCAGACAGTGAGATACAGCTTGAGACAGACAGCCAGACATACATACAAAGAGAGAGAGAGAGAGAGAGGAGCCAGGCCTGGGTTGTTCCCCAGAGCCCTAACAAGCTACCAACACTGGTTTATTTATCTATAGTAACCAGAGCCGTGATTTACCCTCGCGCTCTCTCACCCCCAGATTGCAGTGTCCAGCTCCTGGGCCCCGCCTTTCCAACTCGTCTAATGCGATGTCTCCCGATATATATATATATATATATATATATATATATATATATAGAGAGAGAGAGAGAGAGAGAGAGAGAGAGAGAGGAGAGAGAGAGAGAGAGAGAGAGAGAGAAGAGAGAGAGAGAGAGAGAGAGAGAGAGAGAGAGAGAGAGAGAGAGAGAGAGAGAGAGACGAAGAGAGAAAGAGAGAGAGAGAGAGAGAGAGAGAGAGAGAGAGAGAGAGAGAGAGAGAGAGAGAGAGAGAGAGAGAGAGGAGAGAGAGAGAGAGAGAGAGAGAGAGAGACCCAGTAGGCTCAGGAACCTGTACACCAGTTGATTGCCAGTTGAGAGGCGGGACCAAAGAGCCAGAGCTCAACCCCCGCAAGCACAACTAGGTAAGTACACACACACACACACACATACACACACACACACACACACACACACACACACACACACACACACACACACACACACACACACACCATTCACCCCCACTTGATCAGCGCCTCACCAAACCATTCAAGCCGCTCTGATGCGTGCCTTTGAATGCTCCAGGAGCATCTCTCTCTCTCACAAAGCCTCACTAGGTCACCAGACGACTCTCCTGAAGGGCTGTGATGGCGCCACCTGCAAGCTATAAGGCTCAAAGTCACGCCCGGACAAGAGACCTTGGAGGAGTTAAGAGTATTTACGGAACAGATGCGCCACACATGTCACGCCCCCCCCCCCCCTTCCCCTCCCCCCCTACACTAAACTAAGATTATATAACACTTGAAGACAATGTGAGGACAATTACGGGCTATTCATGCCCGTGCCACCTCTTGGGTGGCTTAATCTTTATCAATCTGTGAGGACAAGATAGGCGCTGGGATATGAAGACGGAGACAAGGAATAGAGCCTTACGGCTCACCATAGCCCGTGCTACATGGACATTTCGTTCTGAGTAGCTAAATCTAAATCAACAGGAACAGAGCCCAACATCTATAGGTCATCAGCAATCGAACACCGGACGTGCATGTATTACCACGAGACCACGCTGACTGTACAAAAAGAAGTCGTCTGTCCCTTAACCCATTAATCCCCCAACAGCTCCTGGGTGACCAGGGGTGGAGAGTCTTCCGATGGTGTTAGCTTAGGGGACCATTCAAGTCTGAAGCATGAAAGATACCCACGTGGACCCCAGCATGATGGAGTGATTTGATGAAATATCTGTGAGCCAAAATGGTCACCGAGTGCTGTCGTGAATTGGGTTAAGCGTCGGATGATTTTCAGTTCTTTTGTACAGTCAGTGTGGCCAAGCGGTAACAGTAATGGACCTGTAAAGGGGCATGGAGCCCCTAGCTAGCTGTCCGGGTTCCAATCCTTTAGGCGTAAACATATATTATATATATAATATATATATATAATATATATATATATATATATAATATATATAATATATATATATATATATATATATATATATATATATATATTATATATATATATATATATAATATATATATATATATATATATATATATATATATATATATATATATATATGTGTGTGTGTGTGTGTGTGTGTGTGTGTGTGTGTGTGTGTGTGTGTGTGTATATCACGAAAATAAACACGTGATTAAGAATGTGACAATGTCAGACCACGGAGGAAATTAAGGAAAATTCCTGTTTCCTGTTTCATTTTCCTCCGTGGTCTGACATTGTCATATATATATTAGAGAGAGAGAGAGAGAGAGAGAGAGAGAGAGAGAGAGAGAGAGAGAGAGAGAGAGAGACAGAGAGAGAGAGAGACAGAGAGAGAGAGAGACAGAGAGAGAGAGACAGAGAGAGAGAGAGAGACAGAGAGAGAGAGAGAGACAGAGAGAGAGAGACAGAGAGAGAGAGAGAGAGACAGAGAGAGAGAGAGACAGACAGTGAGAGAGAGAGAGAGACAGAGAGAGAGAGAGAGAGAGAGAGACAGAGAGAGAGAGAGACAGAGAGAGAGAGAGAGAGAGAGAGAGAGAGAGAGACAGAGAGAGAGAGAGAGAGAGAGAGAGAGAGAGAGAGAGAGAGAGAGAGAGAGAGAGAGAGAGAGAGAGAGAGAGGACAGAGAGAGAGAGAGACAGAGAGAGAGAGAGACAGAGAGAGAGAGAGAGAGAGAGAGAGAGAGAGAGAGGAGGGGGGGGGACGAAGGAAGGGGGGGGGACGAAGGAAGGGGGGGGGGGACGAAGGAAGGGGGGGGGGGGGACGAAGGAAGGGGGGGGGGACGAAGGAAGGGGGGGGGGGGGGACGAAGGAAGGGGGGGGTGGTATATGTTGAGTTTAGTATTTTTTGTCAAGGACCCGCGCGCGTGAGTGGGTTGTGTGTGCACAAGGCTGCATACATGAGTGTGTACACTCACACACTCACGTACACACTCTGACAAGCACCCCCCCGCCCCCCCAACGTCAGTTGGATGGGGCCGAAATGCTCTAAGAATATTTTCCAATATTCTCCAGCATTCTTCTCCCCACATACTCCCTACCTCCCTCCCCTAACTAGCATACCCCTACCCTGCCCACAGACCCCTACCCTGCCCACAGACCCCTACCCTGCCCACATACCCTTACCTCCCTCCCCTAACAGCATACCCCCTACCCTGCCCACATACCCCCTACCTCCCTCCCCTAACAGCATACCCCTACCCTGCCCACAGACCCCCTACCCTGCCCACAGACCCCTACCCTGCCCACATACCCCCTACCTCCCTCCCCTAACAGCATACCCCCTACCCTGCCCACATACCCTTACCTCCCTCCCCTAACAGCATACCCCTACCCTGCCCACAGACCCCTACCCTGCCCACAGACCCCTACCCTGCCCACATACCCCCTACCTCCCTCCCCTAACAGCATACCCCCTACCCTGCCCACATACCCTTACCTCCCTCCCCTAACAGCATACCCCTACCCTGCCCACAGACCCCTACCCTGCCCACAGACCCCTACCCTGCCCACATACCCCCTACCTCCCTCCCCTAACAGCATACCCCCTACCCTGCCCACATACCCTTACCTCCCTCCCCTAACAGCATACCCCTACCCCATACCCTGCCGGCATACCAAAGTAAATATATAACCACACAAATCAAGCGGCTCCCGATTTGTCAGTACTGGTGAAAGGAGGAATAAACTATCAGGGGGAAAGCGCCAAGCCATTACGACTAAATATAGAACTACGGAGGGGTTAGGATAAGGATTTGAGATGGGACGGCGGGAAAGGAATGGTGCCCAACCACTTGTGGACGGTCGGGGATTGAACGTCGACCTGCATGAAGCGAGACCGTCGGTCTACCGTCCAGTAAGAGCAATTAAGATGTTGAAATGGGTAGAGGATAGTAGGTTGAATGCACTAGCCTCAGGAACTACATATCTCTTCTATCCTCCTGCTTCTCCACCACACACCCACACCTGCCTCCCCCACACCCACAAACACACCTGCTACGGTCACCGCCCACACCAAGATGCAGAAGGTAAAGAAAACAAAACCCACTTAAAGATGTTCCGGTTCATAATCTGAGACATCACCATGCGATCCACACCACCAGATACCATCGTCTCGAGCGTGGGCGGCCGTGGGTGGGCGTGGGTGGCCGTTAATGCAATGTGGGCGTGATGGGCAGGGTAGGTACACACACACACAGCCACTACTGTGTGTGTTTTCTGTCTTCTGTGTTCAGAATCTTGTACACCACATATGTAAGACCAATCCTGGAGTATGCAGCCCCAACGTGGAGCCCGTACCTTGTCAAGCCCAAGGCGAAGCTGGAAAAAGTTCAGACATATGCCACTAGACTAGCCCCAGAACTAAGAGGCAAGACTGATAAAAGACCTTTTGTGCCCTCTGTAATGCTTTTTGCGCTACCGCTCACAGGATGAGTATGGGGTGCACAATAAATACGAGAGGAAGTGGACAACTGCGATGCTCTGAAAGAAGAAGTCCGGAGAGCCACCACCACAGACCAGCTTCGAAAACGATTTCGAATGTCAGAATTACACCACCACAGGATCGAGGCCAGTACAGACTGGGAGGGGCATAAAGAGCCAACCCACACCCCAACATAGTCACCATTAATATACGTAATACCCATACGTAAACCCCGTTAGATAAGCACACACGATATAACCCCCGATACAGCATCACCCTCTCATCTTCACCTGGGAGTCGCATGGGAGATAATGGATATATGTTAGTATTACGATGATAATATGCTGGCCCCAGGCTCCTAAGATATATGACTCGCCTCTCGTGGCTGCAGAGTAGGCAATGTTGCACCAAGGTGCGGGTGAGGGAGATGTAAGTGATGGACACGCGTCACAGGGATGCAGGAGATGAATTGCAGGATGCTGGAGATGCAGGATGCTGGGGAGGCAGGATGCTGGAGATGTAGGATGCTGGAGACGATTATGAGTTGCAGGAAATGAGTGCAGGATGCTGGAAATGAGGATGAAGTGCTGTAGATGAGTAGGAGGTGCAGGAAATGAGTGCAGAATGCTAGAAATGAGGATGAAGTGCTGTTGATGAGTAGGAGGTGCAGGAAATGAGTGTAGGAGAGCTGGAGATGCCTGTGTGATGAGTAAGGAGTCAGTGAGTGTCCCACACATGCTTAAATGAGTCATGAGATGACAACACATGCTTGCAGGCGAGGAGTCACAATAACGTGGCTGAAGTATGTTGACCAGACCACACACTAGAAGGTGAAGGGACGACGACGTTTCGGTCCGTCCTGGACCATTCTCAATCGACTTTAAGAATAGTCCAGGACGGACCGAAACGTCGTCGTTCCTTCACCTTCTAGTGTGTGGTCTGGTCAACACTAACTTACTGGCCTCCAAGCACTGTCACCACCCAACCTTAGGTACCATTCCCCCCCCCCTTTACCCTTAGCCCATTATTTCTCTCCTTTACCCTTACCCCTTATTTTTTCCCCTCTCCTCCCCTCAGATCCTCTCTACCCAGCCTACCCTCTTCATGTCTTTGTTTATTAAGTGTGTTACCCTGTGGTTAAAGTAAGAATATAGAAGGAACTTCCCAGGTGGTACCTTGAGGCTACCTTGAGGTGCTTCCGGGGCTTAGTGTCCCCGCGGCCCGGTCGTCGACCAGGCCTCCTGGTTGCTGGACTGATCAACCAGGCTGTTAGACGCGGCTGCTCGCAGCCTGACGTATGAGTCACAGCCTGGTTGATCAGGTATCCTTTGGAGGTGCTTATCCAGTTCTCTCTTGAACACTGTGAGGGGTCGGCCAGTTATGGTGATGAGACATGGAGAGAAAAGCTGCTAGACTTGGAGGACAAAAACTTCTTACAGCAGAATATTAGAGAACCGACAGAGGTAAAGGGAGACGGACCCACCATAGACCTGGCGTTTGTGCAAAACGAGGCAGGTGTTGAAAAGATGTAGAGATAATCAGGTATGTCAAATATGTGGCCCTTTGCAACCAAACCTTTTTTTTTTAATTTAAAGTTTAAGTTTAAAATTTAAAGTTTTAAAGTTAAGTTTAAAGCTTAAAATTTCGTTTTTTTTTTGTTAAACTACTTCACTGCTTTTCATTCATGAATGTGGATAGCCGCTAAACTATTTGTATACACATTGTACGTTTATAAGTAATAAAAACTGCAATAAATTTAATTGAAAAAGTACAGAGGTTTTTCAATAAGACTAAGGCCAGAGCTAAGAGGGTTAAACTACGGAAATAAGCTAATGGAACCACATCTCACAACCCTAGACTATAGAAGCAACAAAAGGGGGATATGATCACAACATACAAGATCCCGAGGAGCACAGAGAAAGTGGACAAGGACAGCCTCTATAAACTGAGAGAATGTAGGACAAAAATGAGCCTGAGTAACTTAAGGGAAATACCCGTAACATGGACGAGTGATCAATAAGAGGAATGTACCTTTTTTTTCTACCACAGACGTGGCCGGACATTTACAATGCTAACCAGCATATATACATTTTCTTCTATCCTCCATGGACAGGGTTAGAGATGTGTTAGATGTACTGAAAGCTGAAGTTGTGCAAGCCACCTCCATCCACATCTTAAGGAGGGGGTTAGATGTAGCCTAAGCGGTTCTACCCCTTTTTGGAGATGCATCTTACTTGCTGTACTTCAATAAACGTAGTTGATCTATACTGATAGTCACTCCTCCAACCGTTGTCACTCTCCTCTGATTCATTGATTGATTGATAAAGATTAAGCCACCCAAGAGGTGGTACGGGCATGAATAGCCCGCAACTCTCCTCTGAGGACTGGATGAACATAGTCAAGGATGGTTGGGGGGAAGAGGAGGGAGGGGGGGGGGATTGGAGGGGGGGGGGAAGGGAAGGGGGGGGGGAAGCTATTTACGGGGTCAAAAGGTCGAGGTCAAAAGGTCACGAGATGAAGCCACAGTTGTGCCCCGGGAATGTTATCCTGGGTGATTACGTCATAATGGGTGATTACGTCATAATGGGTGATTACGTCATAATGGGTGATTACGTCATAATGGCCGATTACGTCATAATGGCCGATTACGTCATAATGGCCGATTACGTCATAATGGCCGATTACGTCATAATGGGTGATTACGTCATAATGGGTGATTACGTCATAATGGCCGATTACGTCATCATGTGGTTACTTACGTCATCGTTGGAATTCGTCAGACCGTTCCCGCCCTTAGGCCTAAACAAGGGAATACGCCATTAAAACAATATATAATATCCTTACAAGAAACAAATTACGTCACATTGCATAATTAATTCTATTTGCATAAGACAATAGGCTTCAAATAAGCCCATTAACGGTAGCTAACACCATTAGGTCCATATTACACTGATACCCCCCCCCCCCCCCGCCACTATAAGACCTGTGCCAGAGAGTTGAGTCAGCTGATAAGAAATCCCGATCGTCTGATAATGGCCTCCAAAGGCATTCTAATTAAGTCCAAATGTCCCTGTAACGCTTCCAGTCGGACGCACCGCGACGCCCACACTATGAACTCGACCTCTTCCCCCCTAATAGCACGTCGCTTTTTGGACGTATACGTTACCCAAAGCCCGTCCCCTCAAAAAAAAAGTGATAACAAAAAACGGGAAGCAGAGGCTCGAAGCGAAGTTGATGTGATGTCCCGTTTTCTGTTCGTGGGGGTCCTCTGGTTAGGTTAGGTTCGGGCATTTTTAATACAACAGATGCCGTTGGGGGACGGGCTGATGGTCTAATGGTATCATAATCAACAGATGATAATGGGAAACGTGAAGGAACTCAACAGATGGCAACGGGAGATGATGATGAATCCCACGTGGGGAGCTTCACAGGTAAACAAACCCACGTGGGGAGCTTCACAGGTAAACAAACCCACGTGGGGAGCTTCACAGGTAAACAAACCCACGTGGAGCTTCACAGGTAAACAAACCCACGTGGGGAGCTTCACAGATAAACAAAGCCACGTGGAGCTCACAGGTAAACAAACCCACGTGGGGAGCGTCACAGGTAAACAAACCCACGTGGGGAGCTTCACAGGTAAACAAACCCACGTGGGGAGCGTCACAGGTAAACAAACCCACGTGGGGAGCTTCACAGGTAAACAAACCCACGTGGGGAGCTTCACAGGTAAACAAACCCACGTGGCGCTTCACAGGTAAACAAACCCCACGTGGGGAGCTTCACAGGTAAACCCCACGTGGGGAGTTTCACAGGTAAACAAACCCACGTGGGGAGCTTCACAGGTAAACAAACACACGTGGGGAGCTTCATAGGTAAACAAACCCACGTGGGGAGCTTCACAGGTAAACAAACCCACGTGGGGAGCGTCACAGGTAAACAAACCCACGTGGGGAGCTTCACAGGTAAACAAACCCACGTGGGGAGCTTCACAGATAAACAAAGCCACGTGGAGCTTCACAGGTAAACAAACCCACGTGGGGAGCTTCACAGGTAAACAAACCCACGTGGGGAGCTTCACAGGTAAACAAACACACGTGGGGAGCTTCACAGGTAAACAAACCCACGTGGGGAGCTTCACAGGTAAACAAACCCACGTGGGGAGCGTCACAGGTAAACAAACCCACGTGGGGAGCTTCACAGGTAAACAAACCCACGTGGGGAGCTTCACAGGTAAACAAACCCACGTGGGGAGCTTCACAGGTAAACAAACCCACGTGGGGAGCTTCACAGGTAAACAAACCCACGTGGCGCTTCACAGGTAAACAAACCCACGTGGGGAGCTTCACAGGTAAACAAACCCACGTGGAGCTGCCCAGCGCCGGCGTGCAGTATGTCAGGGAGGAGTGAGAGCTGCATGGAAAGGTCACCGTTGTGGGCGTGGGTGTAGGCGTGGGCGTGGGGGTGTTAGAGGCAGGGTCTGTACGGGCGTGGGGGCAATAGGCCACAAAGGGGTCAACTTATCGAGCGTGGGCGTTGTAACATGCGCGGGAAAACACTTGAAAGAAAAGAGCTTACGAGCAAGATTACTGAAGTGATGGCTGTTGAATCAGGCGGTGTGGTGTGGGTGTGGGCGTGCAAAGAGAGAGCACCGAGAGTATGATGATAAAAAGAGCTGGTCACCTGCCAAAGCGCTTCCGTAACCCCGCGGTCACTTCAATAAACCCTCACAAGTGGAGTTACGGAGCTGACACGCCGACACTCAAGAACTTGCAAGCTCAGATTAAGAGTTTTGTTGAAAAGAACTTGTGAAGGTGGATGTAGTGACGTCACCACGATGACAGACGAGAGGGCACGACGAGAGGGCCAGACGAGAGGGCCAGACGAGAGGGCCAGACAAGAGGGCCAGACGAGAGGGCCAGACAAGAGGGCCAGACGAGAGGGCCAGACGAGAGGACCAGACAAGAGGGCCAGACGAGAGGGCCAGACGAGAGGGCCAGACAAGAGGGCCAGACGAGAGGGCCAGACAAGAGGGCCAGACAAGAGGGCCAGACAAAAGGGCCAGACAAGAGGGCCAGACGAGAGGGCCAGACAAGAGGGCCAGACAAGAGGCCCAGACAAGAGGCCCAGACGAGAGGGCCAGACAAGAGGGCCAGACGAGAGGGCCAAACGAGAGGGCCAGACAAGAGGGCCAGACAAGAGGGCCAGACAAGAGGGCCAGACAAGAAGACCAGTGTGGCAGATGGACGGACGCGGGGATAAGGATGCAAACTTCTGGTTGTGTTAGTAGGGACCCTCAGCCTCTAAGAAGAGGATA
>NC_091230.1:22623227-22690727 GCF_040958095.1 Procambarus clarkii
GAATTCAGCCGTAAAGTTGTGGATGGAGGTGGCAGCTGCTACTTTCAGTGCATTCAACTTGTTGATTACCCGTCCAGAGTAATCAACACACAGTTGACAGTTGTCAACTGTCAACTGCCTTGACAGTTGTTCCCGGCTGGAACAACTGTCAAGGCCACATATGCGACCCCATTCCCCTTTTTCCTCCCTCTACACTTTTCTTCTGTCTCCAACATATCTTGAGGTTATATGAGATGATTTCGGGGCTTTAGTGTCCCCGCGGCCCGGTCCTCGACCAGGCCTCCACCCCAGGAAGCAGCCCGTGACAGCTGACTAACACCCAGGTACCTATTTTACTGCTAGGTAACAGGGGCATTCAGGGTGAAAGAAACTTTGCCCATTTGTTTCTGCCTCGTGCAGGAATCGCACCCGCGCCACAGAATTACGAGTCCTGCGCGCTATCCCACCAGGCTACGAAGGCCCCTGTTGTCCCCCCCCCTCACCCTCATCTCTAGCCGTCTCTGTCACTCTTTCCGAAAATTTAACAATAAGAAGCACTGGAAAACTTGCTAAATCTTTATGGAAAACAAATCCATGATTTAAGACTTCGCGAATATCTCCGGAGGTCGATATAGGAGTCGGTAGTTCTGGGACTGATGTCGACTGGCCTTCGACACTCCCTTACCCCGCACGGGTCATCTTAAAGAGTTGGGTGAGGCTCCAGCACCTAGCCTCCAATTTTGGTCAAACGCACATCCTATTTTACACCACACACACACACACACACACATATGAGCCACAGAGACGTTAGAAGGAATTTTTTCAGTGTCAGAGTAGTTAACGGATGGAATGCATTAGGCAGTGATGTGGTGGAGGCTGACTCCATATACAGTTTTAAGTGTAGATATGATAGAGCCCAATAGGCTCAGGAACCTGTACACCTGTTGATTGACAGTTGAGAGGCGGGCCGAAAGAGCAAAGCTCAACCCCCGCAAACACAACTAGGTGAATATAACTAGGTGAATACACACACACACACACACACACACCCACACACACACACACACACACACACACAAGGGGGGAGGGGGAACTAGCCCTACCCAAGGTTATAACACCACCACCAGCCCTCACACCAGTAGCCACCTGCTCCAAACGGACCAAACATTTTTACTTACACCGACCTTCGCTACAGCCTACGTATACACACTACCGCATGTATATAACGGCGCTGATGAGCAGTACATGCATATGCTTACTCAAGGGAGTCGACGGAGAACGAGCTCTAGCTCTGCGACCCCGCCTCATGCTTCACCTGTTGCATTTATCTCAGGTGTGAGGATACAGGACGCTGCAAAAAAAAAACTCTGGGATTCATATTAAATGAAAACAGAGAACGTATGTCTGCTCTAGGGGCCAGACGCATAGGGCGAGCCTCATCAAACTTTGCATGGTGACTGGTCTGTTTCTGGGATGATCATAGGCTGGTCGAAATCCAGCCCCATAGACATACAGAGTTAACATTGCACGTGAATGTGTTAAATGGTGTTCAGGTGCGCCGCTTCACCATCCTTGACACTCAACCTTCAAAACATTTGTTTATGTGACAATGATTTGATCCCACCTGCTGCCACTTACACCTGGGGCCAGATTCACGAAGCAGTTACGCAAGTATTTACGAACGTGTACATCTTTCCTTAATCTTTGACGGCTTTGTTTACATTTATTAAACAGTTTACAAGCATGAAAACTTCTCAATCAACTGGTTTTATTGTTATAAACAGCCTCCTCGTGCTTCGGAGTTCATTAACTGTTTAATAATTGTAAACAAACCTCCAAAGATTGAGAAAAAATGTACAGGTTCGTAAGTTCTGCGTAACTGCTTTGTGAATCTGGCCCCTGGCCCCTGCGAACCAGTGGTGCATCGGTGGTAAACCGGTTGTGAACCAGTAGTGCGCCAGTACTCACCCCACTTGTATACTCGCCTAGTTGATGAGCTTGCGGGGGGGTTGAGCTTCGGCTCTTAGGTCCCGCCGTTCACCTGTCAATCAACCTGTGTACACTGGAGCCCCATTGGTGGTTGTGACACCTGTGATTCTGGCAATTACAGAGGTCGGGGCACAGGTCAAAGGTCGCTGTAAAAATGACCACGAACCCCGGTACGCTGACACAGACATCAAATACAACAGTGGAGCATTGCTGCGACGCACCAACAGCCTGGTTGACCAGACCACCAACCTGGAGGCTTGGGGGGGGGGGGGGCGGTAGGGAAGGGAACTATCAGGGGAAAGCGCCAAGCCATCACGACTATACAGCACTGGGTCGGGATAAGGATTTGGATTTACGGGCTCACCATAGCCCGTGCTGCTTGGAGCTTTTTGTTCAACCAGGGTTTCTAAGCTGCTCCTATACAACCAGGGTTTCTAAGCTGCTCCTATACAACCAGGGTTTCTAAGCTGCTCTATACAAACCAGGGGTTTCTAAGCTGCTCCTATACAACCAGGGTTTCTAAGCTGCTCCTATACAACCAGGGTTTCTAAGCTTGCTCCCTATACAACCAGGGTTTCTAAGCTGCTCCTATACAACCAGGGTTTTCTAAGCTGCTCCTATACAACCAGGGTTTCTAAGCTGCTCCTATACAACCAGGGGTTTCAAAGCTGCTCCTATACAACCAGGGTTTCTAAGCTGCTCCTATACAACCAGGGTTTCTAAGCTGCTCCTATACAACCAGGGTTTCTAAGCTGCTCCTATACAACCAGGGTTTCTAAGCTGCTCCTATACAACCAGGGTTTTCTAAGCTGCTCCTATACAACCAGGGTTTCTAAGCTGCTCCTATACAACCAGGGTTTCTAAGCTGCTCCTATACAACCAGGTTTCTAAGCTGCTCCTATACAACAGGGGTTTCTAAGCTGCTCCTATACAACCAAGGGTTTCTAAGCTGCTCCTATACAACCAGGGGTTTCTAAGCTGCTCCTATACAACCAGGGTTTCTAAGCTGCTCCTATACAACCAGGGTTTCTAAGCTGCTCCTATACAACCAGGGTTTCTAAGCTGCTCCTATACAACCAGGGTTTCTAAGCTGCTCCTATACAACCAGGGGTTTCTAAGCTGCTCCTATACAACCAGGGTTTCTAAGCTGCTCCTATACAACCAGGGGTTTCTAAGATGCCCTATACAACCAGGGTTTTCTAAGATCGTAATAACAAACAGGAGTTTCTAAGCTGCTCATATACAACCAGGGTTTCTAAGCTGACTCCTATACAAACCAAGGGGTTTCTAAGCTGCCTTCTATACAACCATGTGGTTTCTAAGCTGCTCATATAAAACCCAGGGGTTTTCTAAGCTGACTCATATACAACCAGGTGTTTCTAAGCTGCCTCCTATACAACCAGGGTTTCTTAAGCTGCTCCTATACAAACAAGGGTTTCTAAGCTGCTCCCTATACAACCAGCGGGTTTCTACAGCTTTTGCTCCTATAAAACCAGGGTTTTCTAAAGCTGCTACCTATACAACCAGGGTTTTCTAAGCTGCTCCTATACAACCAGGGGCTTCTAAGCTGCTCCTATACAACCAGGGTTTCTAAGCTGTTCTCCTATAGGCAACCAGGGTTTCTAAGCTGCTCCTATACAGTACACCAGGGTTTCTAAGCTGCTCCATATAACCAGGGGTTCTAAGCTGCTCCTATAACAACCAGGGTTTCTAAGCTGCTCCTATACAACCAGGTTTTCTAAGCTGCTCCTATACAAACCAGGGGTTTCCTAAGCTGCTCCTATACAACCAGGGTTTCTAAGCTGCTCCTATACAACCAGGGTTTCTAAGCTGCTCCTATACAACCAGGGTTTCTAAGCTGCTCCTATACAACCAGGGTTTCTAAAGCTGCTCCTATACAACCAGGGTTTTCTAAGCTGCTCCTATACAACCAGGGGTTTCTAAGCTGCTCCTATACAACCAGGGTTTCTAAGCTGCTCCTATACAACCAGGGTTTCTAAGCTGCTCCTATACAACCAGGGGTTTCTAAGCTGCTCCTATACAACCAGGGGTTTCTAAGCTGCTCCTATACAACCAGGGTTTCTAAGCTGCTCCTATACAACCAGGGGTTTCTAAGCTGCTCCTATACAACCAGGGGTTTCTAAGCTGCTCCTATACAACCAGGGGTTTCTAAGCTGCTCCTATACAACCAGGGGTTTCTAAGCTGCTCCTATACAACCAGGGTTTCTAAGCTGCTCCTATACAACCAGGGGTTTCTAAGCTGCTCCTATACAACCAGGGTTTCTAAGCTGCTCCTATACAACCAGGGTTTCTAAGCTGCTCCTATACAACCAGGGGTTTCTAAGCTGCTCCTATACAACCAGGGGTTTCTAAGCTGCTCCTATACAACCAGGGTTTCTAAGCTGCTCCTATACAACCAGGGGTTTCTAAGCTGCTCCTATACAACCAGGGTTTCTAAGCTGCTCCTATACAACCAGGGGTTTCTAAGCTGCTCCTATACAACCAGGGGTTTCTAAGCTGCTCCTATACAACCAGGGTTTCTAAGCTGCTCCTATACAACCAGGGGTTTCTAAGCTGCTCCTATACAACCAGGGGTTTCTAAGCTGCTCCTATACAACCAGGGTTTCTAAGCTGCTCCTATACAACCAGGGTTTCTAAGCTGCTCCTATACAACCAGGGTTTCTAAGCTGCTCCTATACAACCAGGGTTTCTAAGCTGCTCCTATACAACCAGGGTTTCTAAGCTGCTCCTATACAACCAGGGTTTCTAAGCTGCTCCTATACAACCAGGGTTTCTAAGCTGCTCCTATACAACCAGGGGTTTCTAAGCTGCTCCTATACAACCAGGGTTTCTAAGCTGCTCCTATACAACCAGGGTTTCTAAGCTGCTCCTATACAACCAGGGTTTCTAAGCTGCTCCTATACAACCAGGGTTTCTAAGCTGCTCCTATACAACCAGGGTTTCTAAGCTGCTCCTATACAACCAGGGTTTCTAAGCTGCTCCTATACAACCAGGGTTTCTAAGCTGCTCCTATACAACCAGGGTTTCTAAGCTGCTCCTATACAACCAGGGTTTCTAAGCTGCTCCTATACAACCAGGGTTTCTAAGCTGCTCCTATACAACCAGGGTTTCTAAGCTGCTCCTATACAACCAGGGGTTTCTAAGCTGCTCCTATACAACCAGGGTTTCTAAGCTGCTCCTATACAACCAGGGTTTCTAAGCTGCTCCTATACAACCAGGGGTTTCTAAGCTGCTCCTATACAACCAGGGTTTCTAAGCTGCTCCTATACAACCAGGGTTTCTAAGCTGCTCCTATACAACCAGGGTTTCTAAGCTGCTCCTATACAACCAGGGGTTTCTAAGCTGCTCCTATACAACCAGGGTTTCTAAGCTGCTCCTATACAACCAGGGGTTTCTAAGCTGCTCCTATACAACCAGGGTTTCTAAGCTGCTCCTATACAACCAGGGTTTCTAAGCTGCTCCTATACAACCAGGGTTTCTAAGCTGCTCCTATACAACCAGGGTTTCTAAGCTGCTCCTATACAACCAGGGTTTCTAAGCTGCTCCTATACAACCAGGGTTTCTAAGCTGCTCCTATACAACCAGGGTTTCTAAGCTGCTCCTATACAACCAGGGTTTCTAAGCTGCTCCTATACAACCAGGGTTTCTAAGCTGCTCCTATACAACCAGGGTTTCTAAGCTGCTCCTATACAACCAGGGTTTCTAAGCTGCTCCTATACAACCAGGGTTTCTAAGCTGCTCCTATACAACCAGGGTTTCTAAGCTGCTCCTATACAACCAGGGTTTCTAAGCTGCTCCTATACAACCAGGGTTTCTAAGCAGCTCCTATACAACCAGGGTTTCTAAGCTGCTCCTATACAACCAGGGTTTCTAAGCTGCTCCTATACAACCAGGGTTTCTAAGCTGCTCCTATACAACCAGGGTTTCTAAGCTGCTCCTATACAACCAGGGTTTCTAAGCTGCTCCTATACAACCAGGGTTTCTAAGCTGCTCCTATACAACCAGGGTTTCTAAGCTGCTCCTATACAACCAGGGTTTCTAAGCTGCTCCTATACAACCAGGGTTTCTAAGCTGCTCCTATACAACAAGGGTTTCTAAGCTGCTCCTATACAACCAGGGTTTCTAAGCTGCTCCTATACAACCAGGGTTTCTAAGCTGCTCCTATACAACCAGGGTTTCTAAGCTGCTCCTATACAACCAGGGGTTTCTAAGCTGCTCCTCCACGACCAGGGTTTCTAAGCTGCTCCTATACAACCAGGGTTTCTAAGCTGCTCCTATACAACCAGGGTTTCTAAGCTGCTCCTATACAACCAGGGTTTCTAAGCTGCTCCTATACAACCAGGGTTTCTAAGCTGCTCCTATACAACCAGGGTTTCTAAGCTGCTCCTATACAACCAGGGTTTCTAAGCTGCTCCTATACAACCAGGGTTTCTAAGCTGCTCCTATACAACCAGGGTTTCTAAGCTGCTCCTATACAACCAGGGGTTTCTAAGCTGCTCCTCCACGACCAGGGTTTCTAAGCTGCTCCTATACAACCAGGGGTTTCTAAGCTGCTGCTCCACAACCAGGGTTTTCTAAGCTGCTCCTCCACAACCAGGGTTTCTAAGCTGCTCCTCCACAACCAGGGTTTCTAAGCTGCTCCTATACAACCAGGGTTTCTAAGCTGCTCCTATACAACCAGGGTTTCTAAGCTGCTCCTATACAACCAGGGTTTCTAAGCTGCTCCTATACAACCAGGGTTTCTAAGCTGCTCCTATACAACCAGGGTTTCTAAGCTGCTCCTATACAACCAGGGTTTCTAAGCTGCTCCTATACAACCAGGGTTTCTAAGCTGCTCCTATACAACCAGGGTTTCTAAGCTGCTCCTATACAACCAGGGTTTCTAAGCTGCTCCTATACAACCAGGGGTTTCTAAGCTGCTCCTCCACGACCAGGGTTTCTAAGCTGCTCCTATACAACCAGGGGTTTCTAAGCTGCTGCTCCACAACCAGGGTTTTCTAAGCTGCTCCTCCACAACCAGGGTTTCTAAGCTGCTCCTCCACAACCAGGGTTTCTAAGCTGCTCCTATACAACCAGGGTTTCTAAGCTGCTCCTATACAACCAGGGTTTCTAAGCTGCTCCTATACAACCAGGGTTTCTAAGCTGCTCCTATACAACCAGGGTTTCTAAGCTGCTCCTATACAACCAGGGTTTCTAAGCTGCTCCTATACAACCAGGGTTTCTAAGCTGCTCCTATACAACCAGGGTTTCTAAGCTGCTCCTATACAACCAGGGTTTCTAAGCTGCTCCTATACAACCAGGGTTTCTAAGCTGCTCCTATACAACCAGGGTTTCTAAGCTGCTCCTATACAACCAGGGTTTCTAAGCTGCTCCTATACAACCAGGGTTTCTAAGCTGCTCCTATACAACCAGGGTTTCTAAGCTGCTCCTATACAACCAGGGTTTCTAAGCTGCTCCTATACAACCAGGGTTTCTAAGCTGCTCCTATACAACCAGGGTTTCTAAGCTGCTCCTATACAACCAGGGTTTCTAAGCTACTCCTCCACAACCAGGGGTTTCTAAGCTGCTGCTCCACAACCAGGGTTTCTAAGCTGCTCCTCCACAACCAGGGGTTTCTAAGCTGCTGCTCCACAACCAGGGTTTCTAAGCTGCTGCTCCACAACCAGGGTTTCTAAGCTGCTCCTCCACAACCAGGGTTTCTAAGCTGCTCCTCCACGACCAGGGGTTTCTAAGCTGCTGCTCCACAACCAGGGTTTTCTAAGCTGCTCCTCCACAACCAGGGTTTCTAAGCTGCTCCTATACAACCAGGGTTTCTAAGCTACTCCTCCACAACCAGGGGTTTCTAAGCTGCTCCTCCACAACCAGGGTTTCTAAGGTGCTCCTATACAACCAGGGGTTTCTAAGCTGCTCCTCCACAACCAGGGTTTCTAAGCTACTCCTCCACAACCAGGGGTTTCTAAGCTGCTCCTCCACAACCAGAGGTTTCTAAGGTGCTCCTCCACAACCAGGGTTCCCACGCCCCCCCACTCCACAACCAGGGGTTTCTAAGCTACTCCACAACCAGGGGTTTCTAAGCTACTCCACAACCAGGGGTTTCTAAGCTACTCCACAACCAGGGGTTTCTAAGCTACTCCACAACCAGGGGTTTCTAAGCTACTCCACAACCAGGGATTTCTAAGCTACTCCACAACCAGGGGTTTCTAAGCTACTCCACAACCAGGGGTTTCTAAGCTACTCCACAACCAGGGGTTTCTAAGCTACTCCACAACCAGGGGTTTCTAAGCTACTCCACAACCAGGGTACCTTATAACCCCTTCCCTACACTCTGTGTACCTCTTAACTCACCAGACATCTTAAGCATCTCTTAACTTCGCCTTCACTCCCCTATTGTGGCCCCTCCCCCCCCCAACACAGCTGTCAACATATCCGCACTCTATACCCCACCACAACGTAGCATCCAATTGCCTAAACATTTTCGCAGCTTCGTAAAAAAAACCCGCTTCGTGTATATAAGCAGCGAGGCCCTTTGAGTATAGCTCCGTCATGCTTAAAGATTCAAACTTCTGTCTTCAGTTTCACCAACAATATTTATTTTTAAAAGATTATGACATCCCGAGGAGCCGGTCGGCCGAGCGGACAGCACGCTGGACTTGTGATCCTGTGGTCCCGGGTTCGATCCCAGGCGCCGGCGAGAAACAATGGCCAGAGTTTCTTTCACCCTGATGCCCCTGTTACCTAGCAGTAACAAAAGTTACCTGGGTGTTAGTCAGCTGTCACGGGCCGCTTCCTGGGGGTGGAGGCCTGGTCGAGGTCCGGGACGCGGGGACACTAAAGCCCCGAAATCATCTCAAGATAACCTCAAGATAAGATCCCTCCCTTACCCCGAGAAAAGAAAATCGAGGAGAGAGGGGGGTTAGGAATTTATAAGGGGAAAGCGCCAAGCTAATATGACTATATATCACTTGGAAGGGGGGGTCAGGATATGGATTTGGGATGGGACGGGGGGAAGGGATGAGGTTCAATCACTTGGACGTTCGGGGATTGAACGCCGACCTGCATGAAGCGAGACCGTCCCTCTACCGTCCAGCCCAAGTGGATGGCTAGGGGAGGGGGTTAATGGATAAGAAGTGGTCATATAGACCCGCCTTCCTCCTCCCCCTCTGGACAGTTATATAATGAAATATAATGAAAGATATTTCTTTTTCAAAGGTTTTGCCGCTTAATTCTGAATTAAAGTTTAATATTTTTCAAGTCGGTTTCGTGGGGTATATTCCTTGTTGCTTCTGTACACCAGTACAGAAGCAACTTCTGTACTTCTCCCAATGACTATTTCAGGGGGGGGGGGTCCTAATTATCAGACACAGAACCTATAATCTTAAGACCATGATGTTTATCAGCTAATTGGATCCCGATTGGGCGCATTCGTCGTGGAGGGAAGCTATACTCACAGGTAGCAGCCGGCCCACGACTATCACACCATACTAGGGATGGTCGATTAGCTAATGGATGGGATCCAATCAGTTGCTGACAGGGGGGGGGGAGGAGGGCGGCCTCGATCAGTTGACGTCCCACCTGCCGATCACCTGCTGACGGGGGCCTCGATCAGCTGATAAGGCCAGCTGACGACAGGCAGCAGACAGGAAGCAACAATCTAGTGTTGTTCAGGCACTTGGCAGCGACATTCGGGGTTAAAGAGGCATTTAAGAGGATCTTCACTAGGGTATGAAGGTTCCACACGTTCCACATTACGGAGGTTCCAGACGTTCCACATTACGGAGGTTCCAGACGTTCCACATTACGGAGGTTCCAGACGTTCCACATTACGGAGGTTCCAGACGTTCCACATTACGGAGGTTCCACGCGTTCCACATTACGGAGGTTCCAGACGTTCCACTTTACGGAGGTTCCAGACGTTCCACATTACGGAGGTTCCAGACGTTCCACATTACGGAGGTTCCAGACGTTCCACATTACGGAGGTTCCAGACGTTCCACATTACGAAGGTTCCACGTGTTCCACATTACGGAGGTTCCAGACGTTCCACATTACGAAGGTTCCACGTGTTCCACTTTACGGAGGTTCCAGACGTTCCACATTACGAAGGTTCCAGACGTTCCACATTACGGAGGTTCCAGACGTTCCACATTACGGAGGTTCCAGACGTTCCACATTACGGAGGTTCCAGACGTTCCACATTACGAAGGTTCCACGTGTTCCACATTACGGAGGTTCCAGACGTTCCACATTACGAAGGTTCCAAACGTTCCACATTACGGAGGTTCCAGACGTTCCACATTACGGAGGTTCCACGTGTTCCACATTACGAAGGTTCCAGACGTTCCACATTACGGAGGTTCCAGACGTTCCACATTACGGAGGTTCCACGTGTTCCACATTACGGAGGTTCCAGACGTTCCACATTACGGAGGTTCCAGACGTTCCACATTACGAAGGTTCCAAACGTTCCACATTACGGAGGTTCCAGACGTTCCACATTACGGAGGTTCCAGACGTTCCACATTACGAAGGTTCCAGACGTTCCACATTACGGAGGTTCCAGACGTTCCACATTACGGAGGTTCCAAACGTTCCACATTACGAAGGTTCCAGACGTTCCACATTACGGAGGTTCCAGACGTTCCACATTACGGAGGTTCCAGACGTTCCACATTACGGAGGTTCCAGACGTTCCACATTACGAAGGTTCCAAACGTTCCACATTACGGAGGTTCCAGACGTTCCACATTACGGAGGTTCCACGTGTTCCACATTACGAAGGTTCCAGACGTTCCACATTACGGAGGTTCCAGACGTTCCACATTACGGAGGTTCCAGACGTTCCACATTACGAAGGTTCCAGACGTTCCACATTACGGAGGTTCCAGACGTTCCACATTACGAAGGTTCCAGACGTTCCACATTACGAAGGTTCCAGACGTTCCACATTACGAAGGTTCCATGTGTTCCACATTACGGAGGTTCCAAACGTTCCACATTACGAAGGTTCCACACGTTCCACATTACGAAGGTTCCAGACGTTCCACATTACGAACGTTCCAGACGTTCCACATTACGAATGTTCCACACTTTCCACATTACGAAGGTTCCACACGTTCCACATTACGAAGGTTCCAGACGTTCCACATTACGAAGGTTCCAGACGTTCCACATTACAAAGGTTCCACAAGTTCAAACGACTGCACAAAGTTCCAGAGATTAACACAGCTACACCTTTAAGACCAAACCCCCCAACAAAAAAAACTGAAACAAACGAGCCCAACAGAGGGGAAACAAACAAACAAACAAACACAAACATCAAAAAGGGGAAAAAAAGAGATCGTGTAAAAAAAGAGGTCCCCGGCAATCATGTTGTTAAATTCCTTGTTTATTTATCACTACGGGATAAATAAACAAGGAATTTAACAACATGATAGCCGGGACCTTTCCTCCCCCAGCTCCTGATTACCCGCGTATTTTGGGACGGCCAATGTTTGTGACACAGCTGTTGGGGTTGCCATGGTTGGTGTTGCCATAGCTACTGTTGCCATGGTTGGTGTTGCCATAGCTACGGTTGCCATGGTTGTTGCCATAGCTACTGTTGCCATGGTTGATGTTGCCATAGCTACGGTTGCCATGGTTGGTGTTGCCATAGCTACGGTTGCCATGGTTGTTGCCATAGCTACTGTTGCCATGGTTGGTGTTGCCATAGCTACTGTTGCCATGGTTGATGTTGCCATGGTTGGTGTTGCCATAGCTACGGTTGCCATGGTTGGTGTTGCCATAGCTACGGTTGCCATGGTTGCTGTTGCCATAGCTACTGTTGCCATGGTTGCTGTTGCCATAGCTACTGTTGCCATGGTTGGTGTTGCCATAGCTACTGTTGCCATGGTTGGTGTTGCCATAGCTACAGTTGCCATGGTTGGTGTTGCCATAGCTACTGTTGCCATGGTTGGTGTTGCCATAGCTACGGTTGCCATGGTTGGTGTGGCCATAGCTACGGTTGCCATGGTTGGTGTGGCCATAGCTACGGTTGCCATGGTTGGTGTGGCCATAGCTACGTTTGCCATGGTTGGTGTTGCCATAGCTACTGTTGCCATGGTTGGTGTTGCCATAGCTACGGTTGCCATGGTTGGTGTTGCCATAGCTACGGTTGCCATGGTTGGTGTTGCCATAGCTACGGTTGGTGTGGCCATAGCTACGGTTGCCATGGTTGGTGTTGCCATAGCTACGGTTGCCATGGTTGGTGTTGCCATAGCTACGGTTGCCATGGTTGGTGTGGCCATAGCTACGGTTGCCATGGTTGGTGTTGCCATAGCTACGGTTGCCATGGTTGGTGTTGCCATAGCTACGGTTGCCATGGTTGGTGTTGCCGTAGCTACGGTTGCCATGGTTGGTGTTGCCATAGCTACGGTTGCCATGGTTGGTGTTGCCATAGCTACGGTTGCCATGGTTGGTGTTGCCATGGTTGGTGTTGCCATAGTTACGGTTGCCATGGTTGGTGTTGCCATGGCTACGGTTGCCATGGTTGGTGTTGCCATAGCTACGGTTGCCATGGTTGGTGTTGCCATGGTTGATTGTTAGACGTCTCGCTAACACCCCCCCCCCCCCGGGCCGTCATTGGGGTAATCAAAGCCGACGCAAAACTGTGTGTGTGTGTGTGTGTGGGGGGGGGGGGCGGGGAAGGGGGGTCGGCCGCTGCATGGACTAACACATCAAGAGGACCGGTTGCACAATATACGCAAATATTGCATACCGACGTTAATAAGTCAATGTTTAACACAATATAGAGGATGCAATCCTTGTGGGGACCCACTGGGGATCTTGAGCGTACAAACCCCAGCAAATACCTATGGGGTGAGAATAGCTTGAGCTACCTCATCCCTTTGTGTGTATGTTACCTCAATAAACTTATTTCAATTTCAATTTCAAGTTCAACCCCAGCAACCCACCTCACCTATCGAGGGCGATGCAAAGAAAATATCAACATTACGGTGCCTTAATTTACAGGCACTCCTGTGCCTGGTAAGTCCACTACGGGATCACCATATTCCGTGCTACTTGCAACTTTTTGTTCCGAGTGGCTGAATCTAAAAACAACAACATCCTTAATGTTGACTAATACGTCGCGCGCGACCGTATGGAATACGCGACGGATTTGGTGAGTAATGAGGAGGCGGCCGGTGAGGCTTCTACCCCTCCTGTGAAGCCATCCAAGTGTACTGTGTACCACACACACACACACACACACACACACACACACACACACACACACACACACACACACACACACACACACATGGAATGCATTAGGCAGTGATGTGGTGGAGGCTGACTCCATACACAGTTTCAAATGTAGATATGATAGAGCCCAGTAGGCTCAGGAATCTGTACACCAGTTGATTGACAGTTGAGAGGCGGGACCAAAGAGCTAAAGCTCAACCCCCGCAAGCACAAATAGGTGAGTACAAATAGGTGAGTACACACATGAACATGAGGGATGAACATGAGGACAGGAGGGATCGTGCCTGTGATTGAGTATGACTCAAATAAGGATGAGTCGTGTCACGAGGAGGTGCGATATTGCGGGCTCACCATAGCCCGTGCTACCTGGACACTTCGTTCTGAGTAGCTAAACCTGAAACAACAAGGTGCGATACCGTGCCACTACGGCGGCACGGAGACACGTACACATGTGCCGTATAGACTCGTAGAGAACAGGTGTGCACCAAGCCGCCAGAACACACCTGTGCAGGTCCACACCTGTGTTCAGTAAACATGTTCGCCCGTCACCTAGTTTCTGATGCCTCGTTACTCGAAATGAATTATTAGTGCCGCTAGCAAGCCTAGGTGAGGGTGTCTCCCAGGTACCTATTCACAGCTAGGTGAACAGTTGCATGAGGCGAAAGGAAACGCTGCCCAAACGCTTCTGTCCTGCTGGGAGAATTAAACCCTCAATCCTCGGTTGTGAATTGACGACTTATACGTATGCGTGCGTGCGTGCGTGCGCGCGCGCGCGTGTGTGTGTGTGTGTGTGTGTGTGTGTGTGTGTGTGTGTGTGTGTGTGTGTGTGTGTGTGTGTGTAACGCAGCTGATAATAAAGTTGATGATTTACGAAGAGGGGGGGGGGGGGGGGGGATGACCCCCTGGATAGACCCTGCCCCCCCCCCTCAGCCAGAGAGGGGGGGCGCATGAAGGGGGGCGTGACACCCCCCATAACCCCCCCTCAAGACATCGTGAAGTTATATTGAGATACACACAGAAATCACAACAGTGTGATGCATCAACTGAACAAATCCATAAGGGCCGTGATGAGGGTTCGAACCTACGTCTGGGATCCTTTCGGACGTAGGTTCGAATCCCCATCACGGCCCTTGTGGATTTGTTCAGTATCTTGATATGATTTCGGGGCTTAGCGTCCCCGCGGCCCGGTCGTCGACCAGGCCTCCTGGTTGCTGGACTGGTCAGCCAGGCTGTTGGACGCGGCTGCTCGCAGCCTGACGTATGCGTCACAGCCTGGTCGACCAGGTATCAATTGGAGGTGTTTGTCAAGTTCTCTCTTGAACACTGTGAGGGGTCAGCCAGTTATGTCCCTTATGTGTAGTGGAAGCGTGTTGAACAGTCTCGGACCTCTGATGTTGATAGTTCTCTCTCAGAGTACCTGTTGCACCTTTGCTCTTCAACGGGGGTATTCTGCACATCCTGCCATGCCTCCTGGACTCATGTGGTGTTATTTCTGTGTGCAGGTTTGGGACCAGCCCCTCTACTATTTTCCACGTATAAATTATCGTGTATCTCTCCCGCCTGCGCTCAAGAGAATACAGATTTAGGCATTTTTGTCGGTCCCAACAGTTTAGATGTTTTACTGAGTGGATTCTAGCAGTAAAGCATCTCTGTCTGTGGTTGATTAACAGCTGAGAGGCGGAAGCAAAGAGCTCAACTCCCGCAAGTACAACTAGGTGAGCACACACAACACACACACACACACACATATATGTAAATGATCTCCCGGAGGGTATCGATTCATTTCTCTCAATGTTTGAGGACGATGCTAAAATTATGAGAAGGATTAAAACAGAAGAGGACTGTTTGAGGCTTCAAGAAGACCTAGACAAGCTGAAGGAATGGTCGAACAAATGGTTGTTAGAGTTTAACCCAACCAAATGTAATGTAATGAAGATAGGTGTAGGGAGCAGGAGGCCAGATACAAGGTATCATCTGGGAGAGGAAATTCTTCAGGAGTCAGAGAAGGAAAAAGACTTGGGGGTTGATATCACGCCAGACCTGTCTCCTGCAGCACATATCAAGCGGATAACATCAGCGGCATATGCCAGGCTGGCCAACATACGAACGGCATTCAGAAACTTGTGTAAAGAATCATTCAGAACTTTGTATACCACATATGTCAGGCCAATCCTGGAGTATGCAGCCCCAGCATGGAGTCCATATCTAGTCAAGGATAAGACTAAACTGGAAAAGGTTCAAAGGTTTGCCACCAGACTAGTACCCGAGCTGAGAGGTATGAGCTACGAGGAGAGACTACGGGAATTAAACCTCACTTCGCTGGAAGACAGAAGAGTTAGGGGGGACATGATCACCACATTCAAGATTCTGAAGGGGATTGATAGGGTAGATAAAGACAGTCTATTTAACACAAGGGGAACACGCACAAGGGGACACAGGTGGAAACTGAGTGCCCAAATGAGCCACAGAGATATTAGAAAGAACTTTTTTAGTGTCAGAGTGGTTGACAAATGGAATGTATTAGGGGGTGATGTGGTGGAGGCTGACTCCATACACAGTTTCAAGTGTAGATATGACAGAGCCCGATAGGCTCAGGAATCTGTACACCTGTTGATTGACGGTTGAGAGGCGGGACCAAAGAGCCAGAGCTCAACCCCCGCAAACACAACTAGGTGAGTACAACTAGGTGAGTACACACACACACACACACACACACACACACACACACACACACACCTCCATGTTTGTTGACGCTGAAGGCCAGCAAACAAACATAGGTACCAACCCACACAAGCTCTCGAGCAGCAAACAAACATAGGTACCAACCCACACAAGCTCTCGAGCAGCAAACAAACATAGGTACCAACCCACACAAGCCATCAACGGTACACAATGCTTGCTAAATATGACCCCTGCGCTCCCCCCTCCCCCTTCAAGGGGTGTGTGTAGCCCCCAGAGACCCAAATGACTCTTCACTTGGAAAATATATGGATGGGGGAAAACGCTGCAAGTGCCTCCCAGGCACTTGAGTGGATGTGAAGGCCTTTCAGTTCCCTGTCGCGGTATGCTGCTGTTGAATGAATTCCTCTGGAAACAAAGAAAATATACACACTCCATAATCACTGGGTCTCTATAATCAAGGAATGTTCACGCCTATGGCTCCCTCCATAACCTAATACACTTCCTCTATAATCTACTATTACACTCCCTTCATAATCTACTACTACACTTCCTCCATAATCTACTACTACACTCCCTCTATAATCTACTACTATACTCCATAATCTACTACAACACTCCCTCCATAATCTACTCCTACACTCCCTCTATAATCTACTACTACACTCCCTCCATAATCTACTCCTACACTCCCTCTATAATCTACTACTACACTCCCTCCATAATCTACTACTACACTCCCTCCATAATCTACTACTACACTCTCTCCATAATCTACTACTACACTCCCTCCATAATCTACTACTACACTCCCTCCATAATCTACTACTACACTCTCTCCATACACCCATTGCATCAGCACTCTTCATAACGACAGCATTCAGTATCAAGCGAACCTCATCCTAATTAGGCTAGATGCGTGTTTGTTTAAAATGGCAAATAAATAATTATTTGAAACGTTGTGGATAAATACATTAATCCACAACAAACAATAACGAGTAAATGAATAAAACTGTAACATAGACAAGTTCCTTAAAATGGAACACTCACACAAAGTATAGATGCATCGAGCAATTCATATTAGCAAACAAAACACAAACTGGCAAGTCACACACACACACACCGTTCAGAGAGGACAAACACAGGGCGTGAAATGACTCCCCCCGCCCGGGATAATATCCCATGATGAATATATCCTAGCTGAACTAAGAGCCGCCATTATAGCAAGCAAGCTCCATAGGCCATAATTTATGTCACGGTAACAGACCTAATAACCTGTGTACGTGACTCAAAAACATACAAGGACAAAAAGAGGGGGCAAAAAACGAGGTGAAAATGGGGGAAAAAAAATTGTAAATACTACAAGCTAAATCAACAAAAAACGGGGGAAGGAAGCAGGAAAAAAAGAGTAGGTATGGGAAACAAAATTTGAATATATTATACCTCAATAGTTTTTTTTACCCTCGTGGTAATCACTTAACTGGTTAAGTGATAAGTGATTCAGTGGTTAAGTGATCCATGGTTAGGCTACATTAAGCGTGTGTGTATATATTAAGTTTGTAATAATACAAACCTTTTTAACCTAACCTGAGAATAATGCACTGGTTAGGTTAAGACAAATGCATTATTCGAACAAGTGAAAAACTATATTTGAAAGCTATTTCAGTATCCCATACTGATACTATTTCAGTATAAGTCAAACAGCAACAGATTATATCCAAACTTAGGCTATTGGCCATATGTAATAAAGCTTATGGTGGTAAGTAGAGCATGTGTGGTGTGAATGTTAAACTTTACACTTTTGCTTTCAATTCTTATACCATGTCGTAGCTCAGTCGATTAAGGCAGCGTCTGGGATGCTCTCAGACGTAGGTTCGAATCCTCGTCACGGCCCTTGTGGATTTGTTCAATGTTAAACTATTCGAGATCAGGCTTTTTAGCCCAGAATAAGGTGACATTACCACATATCTGCTCTGAATGTACTCGTAAAGTGGGTAATATTTATATATATAAAAAAGTAGCCTACACTACTTTTGTAGTAATTTGGCTCAAGACACTATTTTCCAAGTGACCTTCTTACCCTATTCAAAACTTTTGTATAACAAAAGTTATACAAAAGCACCAGCTGCTCTTCCTTTTTTTTTTTACCCCTCAAGTTTTTATGCCCAAAGCTTTTGATAACATTGGAGGGCGTGTGGAAGGGGTGGTGGAAGGGGTTGGTGGAAGGGGGTGGTGGAAGGGGTGGTGGAAGGGGGTGGAAAGGACAGGAAGGTGAAGCTGGAAAAGTTGGGTAAGGTTGGCGTGCCTTAGTGGATAAATTTGTCTATGTGGATATGTTGTGTTGGTATGGCTACAACTACGGGCTCACCATAGCCCGTGCTACTTGGAACTTTTTGTTCCAGGTAGCGAATCTTAAACAGCATGGTATTGCTGTTGTGTAGAATTAGTACATAGGTCTTCTTAGGCGGGTGAAGGCCACTCCTTGTGAAGATGTATTAATATACGAAAGTACTTAAGGAAATTCCTGTTTCAATTTTCCTCCGTGGTCTGACACTGTCATATATTATATATATATATATATATATATATATATATATATATATATATATATATATATATATATATATATATATATATGTCGTACCTAGTAGCCAGAACGTACTTCTCAGCCTACTATGCAAGGCCCGATTTGCCTAATAAGCCAAGTTTTCATGAATTAATTGTTTTTCGACTGCCTAACCTACCTAACCTAACCTAACCTAACTTTTTCGGCTACCTAACCTAACCTAACCTATAAAGATAGGTTAGGTTAGGTAGGGTTGATTAGGTTCGGTCATATATCTACGTTAATTTTAACTCCAATAAAAAAAAATTGACCTCATACATAATGAAATGGGTAGCTTTATCATTTCATAAGAAAAAAATTGGAGAAAATATATTAATTCATGAAAACTTGGCTTATTAGGCAAATTGGGCCTTGTATAGTAGGCTGACAAGTGAGTTCTGGCTACTAGGTACGACATATATATATATATATATATATATATATATATATATATATATATATATATATATATATATATATATATATATATAATATACGTGTGTGTGGGAGAGAAATGACAGGGTTTGTATAAATAATTATCTTATATCTGATTTTATATTTTGTTTAGTCAGTAAAAAAAACTGTAAAGATTTAGAACAAATATATATATCTGGAGCGTTGACCTGAAATGACTGGATGGTCTCTGGGGGTTGAGCTCTGGCTCTTTGGTCCCGCCTCTCAACTGGTGTACAGTAGTAAACAATTTAGTGTACACACACGCGGGTCGGCACTGGAGTAGGGGCCCGCTAGCCTAGCGTCACGCGGGCTACCTCTTTTATCTGATTTAATTCCATACAACACTAGTTAATCGTGTGACTAAATGGGTTGATTTCTGAAACGCGGCGAAATATTTTATCGCCATGGTGTTATGAGTGCAATTGTGTTACGCTCTAGTTGTTTGAGCGTTAACATACACTTTCACTGTTTAATCACGGGTTAATTCTTTAACATATTTAACAGAGCCCAGGAAACATTTAAGGCTGAACGATGGAGACGTTACACTGAACGAAGAAGAAGACATTTAACGTTAACGGGGTTGGCATTTAACAATAAGCTAACGAAACATTTAACAATAAACTAACGAGGCATTTAACAATAACCTTCCGAGACATTTAACAATAACCTAACGGACATTTAACAATAACATAACGAGACATTTAACAATAACATAACGAGACATTTAACAATAAGCTAACGAGACATTTAACAATAAGCTAACGAGGCATTTAACAATAAGCTAACGAGACATTTAACAATAAGCTAACGAGACATTTAACAATAAGCTAAGGAGACATTTCCCTTTCACTAGCGAACGTTGACCTCTTATTATCATTTTCTATCTCATTTTCTTGCTATTTTTGTTACTGTGTAATTTAGCCCTTAGGCCAGGCACTAGAACCTGTTGACCTATTCAACCCCCAGAACACGATCCGTCATATCACTTTACAACCAGTTTCCGCCAATTACAATTATAAAGACCTCAAGCGTAATTATATATATCGACCTTAGATAAAGTCCGCCCAATTGTTTAGTTACGTAAATCTAGATGCACTAGGCTTCTTTAACTAGGATAAATGTTAAGAGTGATAGGAGGATGTAAAATGAATTAAGATTCAAGTTCAAGTAAGTTTATTGCGACAAGAAAAAAAAATACATCTCAAAGGAATAGAGTAGCTTAGGCTATTTCTACCCACCATTTTAAGACTTTACCAAGCTAGCAATGAGTTTAGACACCAAGTCTTAACAGCTGTTGTTGTTGTTTAAGATTCGCTACCTGGAACAAAAAGTTCCAAGTAGCACGGGCTATGGTGAGCCCGTAGTTCCTAATAGCGCTATTATGTCCTTAAAATTGCAGTTAATATTACAAGAGTGATATTATATATTAAGAGCATGGTAACGTTTCCATGAAGATGTTTTAACTATGGAGGTGACGAATATTTGATTACTATCGATTTTTTTTTATAAATTTGAATCTGAAATTCAAATTCGTGTGTGACCATCAATCAACATTCCCCCCCCCCCCCCGCCCCATTCAATATAAGAACATAAGAATGAAGGTAACTGTAGAAAGCCTATTGGGCCGTACGAGGCAGTTCCTATTTATATCCATCCAATCTCATTCATATGTGTCTAATCTACGCTTGAAACAATCAAGGGCTCCTACTTCTATTATGTTGCACGGTAATTGGTTCCACAAATCAACAACCCTGTTACCGAACCAGTATTTACCCAGGTCTTTCCTAAATCTAAACTTATATAATTTATACCCATTGTTTCGTGTTCTGTTTTGTATTGATAATTTTAAAGCACAGTTGCTGACACTCGTCTTTTTTATAAATTGGCTGTGTTATCACTCGTACAAACGTACCTCCATAAATTAGTTGTTATCACACGCACAAACGTCACCTCATAAATTAGTTATCACACACACACAAACATCACCTCATAAATTAGTTATCACACACACACAAACATCACCTCATAAATTAGTTATCACACACACAAACATCACCTCATAAATTAGTTATCACACACACACAAACATCACCTCATAAATTAGTTATCACACACACACAAACGTCACCTCATAAATTAGTTATCACACACACACAAACATCACCTCATAAATTAACTGTGTTATCACACACAAACGTCAACCCCATAAATTAGTTGTGTTATCACACACACTCACAAACACACTCACCCCATAAACACCTCACCATCACAAATTCCAAGATCATTCTTGTTTACAAACACTCCCCCCCCCCCCAACCAACCAAGGTGACCCTGGTGGCCGCGTTCAACCACCACAAGGGTGAAAGTGTCGGACGCAAGAAATCTCACCTAAAGAACCCAATAAAAGAACTCGGATAGCCATTTGTTATTCTTGTCAAGAATAACAAATGCAGGAAGATGGAGAATAATGTAACGGAAAAAAAAACACACACACACATGGTTCGAATCTCCTCGAATCCCAGATGAATGAAATAATTTAGCAATTATGTTTTACAATTTTTTTTCGTTCAGTTATTTTATTAATATATTCATTTTTATTCATTTTATCAGTCCTTAATTCATTCTGGGGACGGTTGAGGAAAGGTGTCAAGAGGCGTATATACTTATATACTGTATATACTTGTATACTGTATATACTTGTATGCTATATATACTTGTATACTTTATATACTTAGCTAAGGCATCAAAAGTCCATTTCCTCCCCTTTTCTATCTCACTTTTTTCTTTCTAGGTGTACCCTTTCTCTTCCCAATGTACCTGGTGAGCACACGTCACCTGATTAGCAAGCCATTCCCAATCACCAGGTCAATAAACCATCCCCAATCACTAAACCATCCCCCAATCATCACTAAACCATCCCCAATCACCAGGTCACTAAACCACCCCCCAATCACCACTAAACCATACCCAATCATCACTAAACCATCCCCCAATCATCACTAAACCCTCGCCAATCACCAGGTCACTAAACCACCCCCCAATCACCACTAAACCATACCCAATCATCACTAAACCATCCCCCAATCACTAAACCATCCCCCAATCACTAAACCATCCCCAATCACCAGGTCACTAAACCATCCCCAATCACCAGGTCACTAAACCACCCCCCAATCATCACTAAACTACACCCCCAATCACCACTAAACCATCCCCCAATCATCACTAAACCCTCGCCAATCACCAGGTCACTAAACCACCCCCCAATCATCACTAAACCATCCCCCAATCACTAAACCATCCCCCAATCATCACTAAACCATCCCCAATCACCAGGTCACTAAACCACCCCCCAATCACCACTAAACCATACCCAATCATCACTAAACCATCCCCCAATCATCACTAAACCCTCGCCAATCACCAGGTCACTAAACCATCCCCCAATCACCCCTGACCCCACCACAACGCCGCCTTCACCATTCAAGCAGCCCGCTATTTATATCATCGTGAAGAATCAATCCTATTCACAAAGTTCTAGCAATCGGTGAGTCGGCGTGGCCAGCCACGTAGGTCGAATTCTGGGAATTCCATTAAGTTTTGACGTTAAATCGTGCGTTTTCGTCATATATATATATATATATATATATATATATATATATATATATATATATCAGTATATATTATGCTCCTTCAGTTGATATAAGTTCTATGACACTATGTAAGGCAAATGGAGATCACAAGGTATGGATTGATGGTATTATCATTGATATTAGTTTTGATATTTTCACATGAAACCGATATCCATTTATAATGCTTCGATTGTGTTCACACGAAATTGGCTCTTAAACACGAATCGTTTTGAAAATGCGTGCGTGCGTGTATTATGCAATCGATCTATCGGCTGTAGTCGAGTTCATTAATTAGTGAACAACAACGTCCCCCTCCCCCATTCTGTGAGAGGTAGTGGAAAAAGGTTACAAAGGCACTTAATGGGCTCTGGGATTGAGCTCCATAGAAATGATCTATTATTAACCAACATTCAAGGGGGAGGAGGGGCAGCGACGGATACAGTCCCTCAGGTTACAGGAGAGTGTACATCAGGTTACAGGAGAGTGCACTGTAACCGGCCAAGACCACAAAACTAATTTAGAACTCCTTGCAAAATAATATCATGACTAATAAAGAGATAAAAGGAATGAGCTTGTACTTCAGGCACAGCAAGAACAGGTCGTTTCTCAACCAGATGTTGATTGTCATTCTACACATTTCAGCTGGAGATGCGCATTCCAAATAGTGACGCGCATTCCAGATAGTGACGCGCATTCCAGATGGTGACGCGCATTCCAAATAGTGACGCGCATTCCAGATGGTGACGCGCATTCCAGATGGTGATGCGCATTCCAGATGAAGCGCATTCCAGATGGTGACGCGCATTCCAGATGGTGACGCGCATTCCAGATGAAGCGCATTCCAGATGGTGACGCGCATTCCAGATGGTGACGCGCATTCCTAGTAGTAGGCATCCATCAGTCTCGGGAGACTATGGAGTTGCGCTCTGGTTGTCGGTCTGGAGTGGCCTCACCAGGGCGCAAAGCCAGGGTAGGTTGATATGGAAAAAAAGCTGTCACCCATGCAGCAGGTTCCTAGAAAAGTGAACACTATACACATAGATTATGGTGGGAACTTACCCATTGTGATGATGAAGGGATTCTCAGGTGTACAGAATCCTGTCTCCTCCCCTACACACACACACACACACACTTGTCTATGTTCTCTTTACTCGCTGAAATGCTTCTGTGTCTCAACTCACACGCAACAAATCCAATTTCTAATCCCCGAAAACAACAAAGGTCTATAAGAGGTTTTTTTCCAGTTTGTCAATATCTTTACACACAAACACTAAGAGTTAGGATAAGTTATTCTGTCACGAATATTACACTTTATGGAGTGTCTGGATTTGTTATGGTGTTACTGTCGATTACCAGTTGGATAAAGAATTTGAGTGACATGATGCGGAGAGCACCCGCGCACATCCGCCCTCTCCACGCGCCACATACACACTACCGATGACCGGCAGACGACTACACTCCCTGTTCCCAGCAGTTGCCATCGCGGCCCATGTGAAAATTTTAGTAAATAAACCATTGTTTCAATTAAGCATACGCCAGCGGACATATTTTCCCTGTCAACTATACTTATTATAGAGTTTACTCCGATGTATAAGGTAATATCCTGGGATACCCAGGATAAGGAGTGCGTGAAATTCGTGTAAGATAGGACTTTCCGCGCCGCAGGGCTGCCAACACAATCAAGTTTGTTTATTATTGTCTCCTGCTGATGGCAGGGCGGCATGGACAGAAGAGCAGCGCTCAACACCTACATTTACCGTGACAACAACAACAATGGCTAAATAATATATTCCGGATGAAAGCAATGACAAAAAGTGATAGATTCCAGGAGTTTCCTATCGTATATGAACCCCAAAAACTCACACCCACACACACACCCAAACCCACACACACACACACACACACACACACACACACACACACACACACACACACACACACACACACACACACATACAGACACACACACACACACACACACACCCACACACACACACACACCCACACACACCAGCCCAGACGGGATGTGTGGGTTTGGGTTCCATGAGTACGATTCCTTCCCTACCTGTCCTTACATCGCCTTCATTATGTAACCCCGTTGCTCCTCCTCCTCCTCCAGCCGTCGATACATACACGATCCCACCCTAGATGGAGCCACTGACCTGCACCCTAGTTATCATGATTACATTATTCAACGCCACTAACGTCTTGAATTATTATCGAACCGCCAGTGTCAGTCAGAATAGTATCCCCTCCCCGTGTTTACTATTTGTATTTTTACTATTTGTATCTGCAGAATCGAGCCATTTAGCTCCTGGGCCCCGCCTCTCTAGCCAATCTATTTTACCTATATTATGTCTACTACATATATTTCTCTCTAACACGCACACACACAAACACACTAGGCTAGAGGGGCCTCGTGGACAGCGCTCTGGGGTCGTAGTCTTATGGGCCCGGGTTTGATCCCCGGCAGAGGCAGATGAATGCCTCTGGGAGCTATAGGTATCTGGGAGTTATGCAGCTGATACTGGCTTCTTCCTGGGGATGTATGTGTGCGCGTGTATAAGAGAAAATATATGTAGTAGACATAATAGAGGAACAATAAATTGGTTAGAAAGGCGGGGTCCAAGAGCTAATAGCTCGATTCTGCAGATACAAATAGTAAAAACACATCCCCATGAAGCAGCCCGTTCAAGTAAGTTTATTGAGAAAAGGAAGTACATTTCAGAAGGATAAAGCAGCTTAGGCTATTTCTACCCTTGTAGAAATACATTCACATATTGTATGATTGATTGTATACATTTGTATACATAATTGAAATTGTATACATAATTGTATACATATGAAATTGTATACATAAGGTCCCTCAAGGGGCTCACAAACCCATATAGAATAGAATAAATAACTGTGTACTGTTTTTCACATTCCAGTGGTAATCACATGGCATACAGTGAGATATTTGATTGATTATGCTGTCTTGTCTTGGTAAAAAAACAAGTTGGAGAACGTACAACATAAAGCCATGAGAATAATCCCAAATCGAACCCCGGTCCCCAGGTCCACGAGTCTAGAACACTGTCCACTCAGCCAGCCAGCCCCTGTGTGTGTGTGTGTGTGTGTGTGTGTGTGTGTGTGTGTGTGTGCGTGTGGTGGAGGGAGGAACTGCTTCAATGCGGGATATTTTTTTTTTTAGTGCGGGTGAGTCCGCATTAGTGAAGATTGGCCTGACGCGTAGGCAACATGGCCAGGGACCTGGAATGTTGTCAGTGAGGGCGCTAGAGATTTTCCCGCTCTTTATAAAACCTATGAAGAACGCTAGAGTACGGAGCCACACACCTTAATGTAACAAAACTAGACACCCAATATATAACCACATACATGTACGTAAGCACACACACACACACCTGCGTATATAACCCACACACCTGAATATATAAGCCACACACATATGTAACCCTACATCTGTACATACAGACTTATACACCGAGACGAGGAAAATGCAAAGGTTCTGTGATTTGTATATATATATATATATATATATATATATATATATATATATATATATATATATATATATATATATATATATATATATGTATATATATATAACAAAAAACAAGGCCAAGTTTCAAATCCTTAAACGCTGTGATGGCTCTCTATCTCAGTATTACTGTCAATGAACGCCACTGAGTACACTGCTATAGAGTACACTGTACTAAAGTACAATGAACAAGCTTCAAAATGGTCCAAGAGAGACCGAAATGTCGTCGTCTCATCATGTGATGAGTGGCTCGGGCATTATATCTTCAGCCACGTTATTGTGACTCATCATCTCCAATACTAGAGTATTCTCCCTCAATATTATTATCAATGAATCTTAAGAGATGAGGCAGGCAGGAGGCGGGATGTGAGAAGCCTCGAACCTGACAGGCCTCGGGCGGTAGCTCCTTGTACCAGACAACCAGAGAATGCCATGATAATGGCTATCTTGCCCTGCTTGAACGTTGAACGACGGGACCTGCATACTCCTGGATTAGTCTCACGAAGGTGGTTTAATAACCCAGTTCGGTAGGACTAGAAGTAAACAATTAATGAACACAACTAGAAGAGAGATCTGGAGAGAACTGGTGAGGGAAGAGTGGTTGTTGTAGACCAAGCGTGTCTCGGGGTTGTCATTAGTGGAAGTTAAGAAGGCTATTCAGATGCTGTAACTATAGGAGGCCTGGTCAGAGACCGGGCCCGGGGGGCCCTCGAGGCCCCGGGCCTCTAGTGCCCTTCACTGTCAACACAGCTTACAAGCTGTGAGCTGAACACAGCCAACAGCTGTGGCACTTTAGTGACGGCTGTCTAGTTCTAGCCTAATCCACTTATGGGGAAAACTCTTAAGTTGACCAGATCACACACTCGAAAGTGAAGGGACGACGACGTTTCGGTCCGTCCTGGACCATTTTCAAGTCGATTGTGGGACGATTCTCAAGTTGATTGAGACCATTCTCACAATCGACTTGAGAATGGTCCAGGACGGACCGAAACGTCGTCGTCCCTTCACTTTCTAGTGTGTGGTCTGGTCAACATATTTCAGCCACGTTATTGTGACTCCTCGTCTGTAAAACTCAAATTTTTCTGAGTTTTCTTCAAAGCCCACTTTGAAGCTTTGAACAATGCTTCATTACCTACTTTGTCAACGTTGTTTAAGATTCAGCTACTGGGAACAAAACGTTCCAAGTAGCACGGGCTATGGTGAGCCCCGTAGTAGACTTACCTGGCACAGGAGCGGGGCTGTAACTGTGTGTGTTTACTTTGTCAATTCGCCTGTGACTCTTTACGTGGTAATCCAACCCGCGTATTGCTGCTCCTCCGTCTAGAAGGACGTCCTCCTCCTTCTAGACGGAGGAGCAGCTTAGGCACTAATCTTCTTCTTCCATATCTTTGTGTGTTCTTTGTTAACTTGTTGTATGACAGAGGGTACTGTGTGTGTGTGTGTGTGTGTGTGTGTGTGTGTGTGTGTGTGTGTGTATGTGTGTGTGTGTGTGTGTGTGTGTGTGTGTACTCACCTAGTTGTACTCACCTAGTTGTGTTTGCGGGGGTTGAGCTCTGGCTCTTTGGTCCCGCCTCTCAACCGTTAATCAACTGGTGTACAGATTCCTGAGCCTATTGGGCTCTATCATATCTACACTTGAAACTGTGTATGGAGTCAGCCTCCACACACATGTGTGTGTGTGTGTGTGTGTGTGTGTGTGTGTGTGTGTGTGTGTGTGTGTGTGTGTGTGTGTGTGAGTGTTAGAGTTAGTATCACCAACAAACATCCTGCTGGAGACATCCGGCGTTATACTGTTCTTGTTATACACACACACACACACACACACACACACACACACACACACACACAGGCATTAGGAAGTGATGTGGTGGAGGCTGACTCTATACACAGTTTCAAATATAGATTTGATAAAACCCCAGTAGGCTCTAGAATCTGTTAATTGACAGATGAGAGGCGGGACCAAAGAGCTAAAGCTCAACCCCCGCAAGCACAAATAGACGAGTTGTGCTTGCAACTTGTATACACAGTGACAGATGGATGGAACAAGTTAAGTGAGAAGGTGGTGGAGGCCAAAACCGTCAGTAGTTTCAAAACGTTATATGACAAAGAGTACTGGGAAGACGGGACACCACGAGCATAGCTCTCATCTTATAACTACACTTACGTAATCACACACACACACACACACACACACACACACACACACACACACACACACACACACATGCGTAGGAATTGAGAAAGAAGCAGAGCCAATATAAGAATGACAGGAAACCAAAGAGCAATCACAAAGTTCCCCATGAAAGGTGAATGGTCGTCAACCCGGAGCCTGAACCACCATCAGGCCAAACAACCCATCATCAATTCAACAAATAATCAACCATCAACAATACAAAAACCCGTCGAGTACGCAGGGGCATTTCTCTAACACCGACTTCATTAAATTCTACACAAGTAGAATTGTGTATTTGCATTTTAAGCAGTCTCCGTGGTGTAGTGGTAAGACACTCGCCTGGCGTTCCGCGAGCGCTATGTCAGGGGTTCGTATCCTGGCCGGGGAGGATTTACTGGGCGCAATTCCTTAACTGTAGCCTCTGTTTAACGCAACAGTAAAATGTGTACTTGGTTGTAACAACGATTCTTCGCGGCAGGGGATCGTATTCCAGGGACTTGCCCGAAACGCTACGCGTACTAGTGGCTCTACAAGAATGTAACAACTCTTGTGTATATCTAAAAAAAAAAAAAAAAAAAAAAAAAAAAAAAAAAAAAAATTGGTTGCATTTGACTTGCAACCCTCGTGGCCACGTTGGCTACTACGACTCTGGGGCCAGATTCACGAAAGCACTTACGCAAGCACTTACGAACCTGTACATCTCAATCTTTGGCGGCTTTGTTTACAATTATCAAACAGTTAATGAGCTCCGAAGCACCAGGAGGCTGTTTATAACAATAACAACAGTTGATTGGCAAGTTTTCATGCTTGTAAACTGTTTAATAAATGTAACCAAAGCCGTCAAAGATTGAGGAAAGATGTACACGTTCGTAAGTATTTGCGTAACTGCTTCGTGAATCTGGCCCCTGGATGCGGTTCATACACATCCAGCCAGCGGTATAAACATTACCTCGACCCACGTGACTAATACACATTAGCCGGGCCTATAACTATAAATAATATATAATAATATTAATTTGGACTTGATTAAAGAGCGCCCCCACGTCTGGTGGCTGCCGGTGCGTGGCGACTCACTCCGAGAGGTTGCGTGCACAGCCTTGCAACACGCGTGAGATTGCGTGCACAATGTTGCAACACGGGCCAGATTGCGTGCACAGCTTGGCAACATGCAGCAGTCCTCACTAGCGCCACCTTACCTGAAATAACATAAAACGTGAGCATAATTACCGCAAGTGGGGGCTCGCCATAGCCCGTGCTACTTGCCCCGCTCCTGTGCCAGGTAAGTCCACTACGGGCTCGCCATAGCCCGTGCTACTTGCCCCGCTCCTGTGCCAGGTAAGTCCACTACGGGCTCACCATAGCCCGTGCTACTTGCCCCGCTCCTGTGCCAGGTAATTCCACTACGGGCTCACCATAGCCAGTGCTACTTGCCCCGCTCCTGTGCCAGGTAAGTCCACTACGGGCTCACCATAGCCCGTGCTACTTGCCCCGCTCCTGTGCCAGGTAAGTCCACTACGGGCTCACCATAGCACGTGCTACTTGCCCCGCTCCTGTGCCAGGTAAGTCCACTACGGGCTCACCATAGCCCGTGCTACTTGCCCCGCTCCTGTGCCGGGTAAGTCCACTACGGGCTCGCCATAGCCCGTGCTACTTGCCCCGCTCCTGTGCCAGGTAAGTCCACTACGGGCTCACCATAGCCCGTGCTACTTGCCCCGCTCCTGTGCCAGGTAAGTCCACTACGGGCTCACCATAGCCCGTGCTACTTGCTCCGCTCCTGTGCCAGGTAAGTCCACTACGGGCTCACCATTTGCCCGTGCTACTTGCCCCGCTCCTGTGCCAGGTAAGTTACGGGCTCACCATAGCCCGTGCTACTTGGAACTTGTTCCGAGTAGCTGGATCTATAACAACATACGGCAAGTTGTTGACATAGTGCCACACGAATGCCAATTATTACTTGAATTAACGTTAATTTTCTGACACGCAGAAAACTACTTACCTAGAGAGAGTAACAGACATTGCAACATCAATTAATTAACTTTAATTAGGAGGCAATTTAATTAATTAACGTAAGAGGCAAGATGAGGTGGGATAGAAGCCCTATGAGGTGGGATAGAAGCCCTATGTGGTGGGATAGAAGCCCTATGTGGTGGGATAGAAGCCCTATGTGGTAGGATAGAAGCCCTATGAGATGGGATAGATGCCCTATGTGGTGGGATAGAAGCCCTATGAGATGGGATAGAAGCCCTATGTGGTGGGATAGAAGCCCTATGTGGTGGGATAGAAGCCCTATGTGGTGGGATAGAAGCCCTATGAGGTGGGATAGATGCCCTATCAGATGGGATAGAAGCCCTATGAGGTGGGATAAAGGCCCTATAAGGTGGGATAGAAGCCCTATGAGGTGGGATAGAAGCACTCTGTGGCAAGATGGACAGATGAAGCAAATCCAGCAACTTGTAAATCTCTGCACCCTATAAGCAAGACGATTAATTGCAAGAAGCCCTCAACCACACACCCACCTAGCCACGACCTGAGATATGCACAGAGGACAGGTAGATCAAGTATTATGATCCCCATCTGTTAAAGAGAACACCGCTTCAACAGCCAAGTCTACATGACTGAGCGTTCAATGTATCCAAGATAGCAATACCGCCCTTACGATATCATAGAGGATGGCGCTCTTTTGCTCTGTCGTCAGAGCTAGAATCTATTCGGCTATCTGATGGAGCGAGGTAAGAGGTCGGCGGGGGGGGGGGGGGAGAGGGGGGATAGATGGGGTAGAAGAGGGGGGGGGAGGGTGAGGGATATGGGAGAGAATGGTGGAGAGTTGGGTAGGAAGAGTTAAGGTATGGGAGAGATGGGTAGGAGACAGTGGTGAATAGAACAGAGACAAAGATATGCCTGTGGGAGTGAGTGTACTCACCTAGTTGTGGTTGCGGGGGGGGGGGTTGAGCTCTGGCTCTTTGGTCCCGCCTCTCAACCGTCAGTCAACTGATGTACATATTCCTGAGCCTACTGGGCTCTGTCATATCTACATTTGAAACTGTGTATGGAGTCAGCCTCCACACACACACACACACACACAGCCTGTGTGTGTGTGTGTGTGTGTGTGTGTGTGTGTGTGTGTTTAGCCGTTGATCAATATCTTGACTATGTCTGGAAGAACGCCTCTGCTTGGAGCTCCCTGCAGGCACAATGGTGGGGGTGGTAGGGAGGGGCAGGTAGGAAGGGAGGGAGGGGGAGATAGAATGAAGGTAAGGGGGGTAAGAGGGGGGAGGAAAGGGAAGTGGGGGAGCAAGAGGAGCCAGGGAAAATGAATGGCCTTGTGAAAGTGCATTATAGAGTCACAGCGCCACATCTATACCCATTTATTCAACCTATTCTTCCATTATATCGAAAGAAATAGTCAATCTTCAACGAAATTCTTAGTTGCACTAAGCACTGTATTCCTCCCTTGGGTCACTATTACGAGGGTCGTAAGGCCAGCTCTACGACCCGTCTTCAAGGCTAGGCTCGTCCAAGCGGCGGCCGACCGCAACAGATGCATTTATAAATATTAACATGAAGTCAAAGTCGGTGTTTTCTCTCATTTTAAATTCAAATTTTATATTGGCCTTCTGTGCATAGTTCGGCACAGGTCAGATGTTTAGGTTCTGTTAGGAAAGTAAATACTTGTATTTGCAGTACGCGCTGCGATTCGAACGCAGGAAAGGAGCAAAGCAACGTTCCAAAAAAAAAAAAAATTCGAACGTCAGCAATTATGAGTCTCATCCCTAATCCTTATCCTGACCCCCTTCCAAGTGCTGTGTAGTCGTAATGGCTTGGCGCTTTCCCCTGATAATTCCCTCCCTTATTTACGCACGAAATTTGGTGGTTGGATTAATGAGCGTTTGGTCATTATGAAGGTGGACCACTGCAGCTCTATTACTGATCTCACGCAATATCCTGGTATCACTCATGTCCTACTCATGTCCCACTCACGTCCGAGAGTAGAGTAGATCAGAGGATATATGATCACAACATACACGATACTGAAGCAAATAGACGAGATGGATAAGACGAGCCTCTATAAAGCGAGACAATAAACGTACGGAAATACCAGTAGCCAGAACGAGTGGTCAAAAAGAGAACAAATGTATTGGAAAGCGGAAGTCCGGGAAGCCACCACCACATACAACGAACAAGATTTCGCAGGACAAGACAGTTATAACGTTACCACTAGACTAGTAGGGAGTGAGGAGAGCCGCGGGGCCACAAAGAGCTATACCTCAGTAGGTTAAACACCACCACCACCACAGCACCACCAACACAGCACCACCAACACAGCACCACCACCACAGCACCATCACCACAGCACCACCACCACAGCACCACCACCACAGCACCACCAACACAGCACCACCAACACAGCACCACCAACACAGCACCACCACCACAGCACCACCACCACAGCACCACCAACACAGCACCAACACAGCACCAACACAGCACCACCAACACAGCACCACCAACACAGCACCACCAACACACCACCAACACAGCACCACCAACACACCACCACCACCACAGCACCACCAACACACCACCAACACAGCACCACCAACACAGCACCACCACCACAGCACCACCAACACAGCACCACCAACACAGCACCACCAACACAGCACCACCAACACACCACCACCAACACAGCACCACCAACACAGCACCACCAACACAGCACCACCAACACAGCACCACCACCACAGCACCACCAACACAGCACCACCAACACACCACCAACACAGCACCACCAACACACCACCAACACAGCACCACCAACACAGCACCACCAACACAGCACCACCACCACAGCACCACCACCACAGCACCACCAACACACCACCAACACAGCACCACCAACACACCACCAACACAGCACCACCACCACAGCACCACCACCACAGCACCACCAACACAGCACCACCAACACACCACCACCAACACAGCACCACCACCACAGCACCACCACCACAGCACCACCAACACAGCACCACCAACACAGCACCACCACCACAGCACCACCACCACAGCACCACCACCACAGCACCACCACCACAGCACCACCAACACACCACCACCAACACACCACCACCACCACAGCACCACCACCACACCACCAACACACCACCAACACACCACCAACACAGCACCACCAACACAGCACCACCAACATAGCACCACCAACACAGCACCACCAACACACCACCACCACCACAGCACCACCAACACAGCACCACCACCACAGCACCACCAACATAGCACCACCACCACAGCACCACCAACACAGCACCACCAACACACCACCAACACAGCACCACCACCACAGCACCACCACCACAGCACCACCACCACAGCACCACCAACACAGCACCACCACCACAGCACCACCAACACAGCACCACCACCACAGCACCACCAACACAGCACCACCACCACAGCACCACCACCACAGCACCAACACAGCACCACCACCACAGCACCACCACCACAGCACCACCAACATAGCACCACCACCACAGCACCACCAACACAGCACCACCACCACAGCACCAACAACACAGCACCACCAACACAGCACCACCACCACAGCACCACCACCACAGCACCACCAACACAGCACCACCAACACACCACCAACACAGCACCACCAACATAGCACCACCACCACAGCACCACCAACACACCAACACCAACACAGCACCACCACCACAGCACCACCACCACAGCACCAACACAGCACCACCACCACAGCACCACCAACACACCACCAACACAGCACCACCAACACACCACCAACACAGCACCACCAACACAGCACCACCACCACAGCACCAACACAGCACCACCACCACAGCACCACCAACACAGCACCACCACCACAGCACCACCACCACAGCACCAACACAGCACCACCACCACAGCACCAACACAGCACCACCACCACAGCACCACCACCATAGCACCACCACCACAGCACCACCAACACAGCACCACCACCACAGCACCACCACCACAGCACCAACAACACAGCACCACCAACACAGCACCACCACCACAGCACCACCACCACAGCACCACCAACACAGCACCACCAACACACCACCAACACAGCACCACCAACATAGCACCACCACCACAGCACCACCAACACAGCACCACCAACACAGCACCACCAACACAGCACCACCAACACAGCACCACCACCACAGCACCAACACAGCACCACCACCACAGCACCACCAACATAGCACCACCAACACAGCACCACCAACACAGCACCACCACCACAGCACCAACACAGCACCACCAACACAGCACCACCACCACAGCACCACCACCACAGCACCAACATAGCACCACCACCACAGCACCACCAACACAGCACCACCACCACAGCACCACCACCACAGCACCACCAACACAGCACCACCACCACAGCACCACCAACACAGCACCAACATAAAAACAGAAACGGCAGCAGCAACAGCACCAGTAGCATCAACAACAGCGTTGTGGAACAGCTAGCGGCTCTCGTGTGAGCAGCAGCAGCAGCAGCAGGGGGAGGCGGCAGCCAGAGGTGCCCCCCAGTAACTGCACACACACCACTACTACACCTGACTCACGCTCAACAATACACACCTTAATGGCGCCCCATCAACACCGCTCTCCGCTGCAGCATTTTGTAACGTGGCTGCTTAAAGTGCGGCCTCACGCCACCAGGTGGCACCCCTACCACACCTCACAATCCCACCGCAAGAGGGCAGTGTGAGCCTCTAATTTCCCTGAGACAATATATATTCCCCTGAAGTTACTAGTACTTATAGACTCCCGTCAACACGTCCCCACAACCATCCCTCACATCCCCCTCCCACAATTCCCATCCCCAACACAGCCCTGCCATCCCAGAAAATACCAAATATCATTTGATTTAACTCCTGTACCTGGTATCCACCAGGCCGAGGGTCTCAAGTGACTGAGCCGTCCTGAACTTCAAGGAAGTGTCAACCTACTCATCCTCACCAGCTGTACAAGGACCCGCACGCTTCCACGAACCTCCACACGATACACTTATATTCTCCCCGGGGTCCAGACCCAGACCCCCGGGGTCCTCCCTGACCCCCGGGGTCCTCTCTGACCCCCGGGGTCCTCCCTGACCCCCGGGGTCCTCTCTGACCCCCGGGGTCCTCTCTGACCCCCGGGGTCCTCTCTGACCCCCGGGGTCCTCCCTGACCCCCGGGGTCCTCTCTGACCCCCGGGGTCCTCTCTGATCCCCGGGGTCCTCTCTGACCCCCGGGGTCCTCTCTGACCCCCGGGGTCCTCCCTGACCCCCGGGGTCCTACTGACCCCAGGAGTCTTGGCTGCTCCCCCTTCTCCTTTTCCTACTCCTCCTGTACCAAAACAGAGAGCAGTGTGTTAGGCTTGCTGGCGTCAGGATAACTTAGGGAAGGTTGAGCTGGTTCTCCTGTCCTCCGGCACTGATCCACTTGGGCAGATACAGTTTAGAGATGCTCTTCAGTGTAGCAATGTTGGTATATTAAACAATTGATGGTGCCCGGTTTTGTTCCTCTCTCTCTCTCTCTCTCTCTCTCTCTCTCTCTCTCTCTCTGATGCTCTTTCACACTTTCTCATCCTGTCACTTTATCTCTGTCCTGCAAAATGTTATATTCCGAAAAGATGAAAACTGCTAAGCAGCAGAGAACAATTCTCCGATTTTAGACTTCGTCAAAACCTCGGGGGGAGGGGGGAATAGTGTAGGGGCCGATATTTCTTACTGGGAGGCAATGTGGCTGACCACTGACCAGCCTATGACAGTCACACACCACCTAAGTATCATCCCAAAAAGTTGAGTGAAGCTAGCCCCAAGCGTTTAGCCTCCAACCTTGCACAAACACTTCTTTCACAGACACAGACAAGCTGGGCACCTACCACCCGCAGCTTGCACAAGTGTTGTCACGCAGAAGAAGAGTGGAAAGAGCAGGAAAACTAGGAGAGGGTGCGTGGGAAATGATGATGGGGGGGGGGGGGGAAATAGGGGGGGAACAGGGTGATTTAAACTTGATGGTGGCCTTGGTAGGTGAGTACCTTGCCTTGGGGGAGGGGGGGGGGAGGGAGGAAAGATAAACCCCTTGGGCTAGTTTAAATCCCACTGTTGCCTCGGGCCTGAGGGGGTAGGGGTGAGGGAGGGGGAAGAGAGAGGGGGTGGGGGTGAGGGAGGGGGAAGAGAGAGGGGGTAGGGGTGAGGGAGAAGGATACTAGAGACAGGTTCCAACACTCCCACACACACACCGTCCTAGGGGGGGGGGAAGGATATATACGCATCAAACATCACTTTAGGGGTTCGAGTACGAGTTTTTCTTGCTCCGAGGAACACCTTGTGTGGGAGGTGGAGGAGCGTCGTGTTCCTCAAGACACTGGTAACACTCAAGGCTTCTCTCTCTCTCTCTCTCATTCTCTCTCATTCTCTCTCTCATTCTCTCTCTCTCTCTCTCTCTCTCTCTCTCTCTCTCTCTCTCATTTATTCACGAGGCTATTTTAATGCTACATAAAAACCTGTATTTTCTGACTATACATAACGTCCACATACTTAAAAGAATCAATTAGCCTTATAATAAATATTACTGAAATAAATTATTATTGAATAGTATGAAAATTCTTACTTGCGCTTACAATTTTGTATTAATCGACCCAATTAATAATTTGTATTAATTAATAATTTAATTAATAATTAATAATTTAATTAATAATTAATTAATAATTTTGTATTAATTAATAATTTTGTATTAATTAATAATTTTGTATTAATTAATAATTTTGTATTAATTAATAATTTTGTATTAATTAATAATTTTGTATTAATTAATAATTTGTATAATTTTGTATTAATTAATGTATCAATTAATAATTTGTATTAATCGAGCCAATTAATTTTGTAATTAATCGAGCCAATCAGTATCTTCGCTGGCTCTTAATCACCGATGATTATTCTTCATTGGTGCTTCACATATTTCTACTGATCACAATGTTGCAACTAATCACTCCTAATTGGTGATTAGGAGTGATTAGTTGCCTCTTATAGGTTATCCTGAGATGATTTCGGGGCTTTAGTGTCCCCGCGGTCCGGTCCTCGACCAGGCCTCCATCCCCAGGAAGCAGCCCGTGACAGCTGACTAACACCCAGGTATCTATTTTACTGCTAGGTAACAGGGGCATAGGGTGAAAGAAACTCTGCCCATTGTTTCTCGCCGGCGGCCGGGATCGAACACGGGACCACAGGATTCACAAGTCCAGTGTGCTGTCCGCTCGGCCGACCGGCTCCCAGGTGCCTTTGGTCACCACTAATCCTCTACACTCCTCTTGTGGCGAAATCCTTGAGACGTCGTCACTTCTTTACCCATACAAATGTCACGGGACCGTTCCCAGATGTTCACCGGTCCGCGGTCCTTTGTATGTGATAATTGCTGGCTATCCAAGCTACAGCCCCGCTCCTGTGCCAGGTAAGTCCACTACGGGCTCACCATAGCCCGTGCTACTGGGAACTTTTTGTTCCCAGCAGCTTGCTATCGTTCCTAGAGTACTCGTCAAAGCGTCCTCGCTAGACAAGGCCGTAGAGGGCCCCCACAAGAGGCCGTAGAGGGCCCCCACAAGAGGCCGTAGACGCCCCCACAAGAGGCCGTAGCCTCTTTGTCTGTCATTGATCTAATTCTAGAAGAGGTTGGAGCTTCTTACCGGTGATTGGTCTAAGTCTACAAAGGGCGAGATCTAGCTCCAGGGCCCCCAACTTTGTGATTTTTACACTTCTCGACGTTCTAAATGCTTTCATGCTTGCTCGTGAATGTATAGATGTTAGATTCCGGGCTATTCATGCCCGTGCTAGATGACGAAATCTTCCACACCTTGTGTTTCAAACCTATTCCATATGTGTGTCACACTGAAACGAGAAATTTCCTTACGTTTCTAAGATTCATTCCAATATCTAACTGTGTCCCTCATCTGGATAATCCACTCTATAGTCACTTAATATATTCCTTTCAGTATCTTACACATCGTGATCATATCACCTCTGTTTCTTAACTCTTTTTATTAAGATTGAACACACACTACATCTGTTCCCTATAACTCAAATCTCTTCTCTATAGTACCAGTCTTATCGGAAATCTTTGAAGATTCTAGGTGCATGTCTTCTAGAGATACCCAAAGAACCGGTAGAATACGTAACAGTCATGCAACCAAGATATCACGGCTGTCACAATTGCAAGATTGCACGGCTGTTACGTCAAGGGCGTCTCGTAACAATGGCGGGAAACGTTTCATTCACAGATCCTTCTCTTCACAACATACAGTGCCTGGGGTTTTAAACCAACTTTAAGCAGCGTTTCAGCAACACTAACAGAACCCTTAAATATAAAATCAACAAGACTAAAATGGCTTGAGGGATCAGGCAAGTTTACAACACTTATTTGCCCATTTACATATTTGCGATATGTAGAATATGTAAGTAGGCAAACAGGCCCACACACACACACGAAGGCAAGTAGGCAAGCTCCTACCTATACAGGCAGACATTGAAGAAACAAAACAGGCAGGTAGGGAGCGCAGAAAAGCAGAGAGGCAACAGGCAAGGAAGGAGGGAGATAAGTAGGCAGGCAAGGAGGTCAAACAAGCAAACAAACAAGCAGGCAAGGGACGCAGGCAAGCAGGGGGACAAGGGTGGACGGTGTTGGCATCACTGCAGCTTTAGGCAAGTTTCATTGATTGGTTGGAAGTGGAGGAGTGAGTTTACGTAGAGTGAACACAACCAGGAGGATGGGCCACTGCTCACAACCAGGATGGGCCACTGACTCACAACCAGGATGGGCCACTGGCTCAGTGGCCCATGGGCCGCTCTACCGTCCAGCCCAAGTGGTTGGAGTGTACACAACCATAGACGACGCCTTAACAAGGTTCAGGTAATAAGTTCGGCATTATTTTGCGACAAAGCTAGGAGTCAAAAGATCTATACATTTCAGAAATAAAGTCATCTAATGTTATTCTTCAGCTTTCACTTGCCGTAGTTAGGGTAGTAGTTATTAGTAGTAGTTAGTAGTAGTTATTAGCAGAACTTTAAAGACAAAAAAGAAAATCAATGAATAAATGTTGACCAGACCACACACTAGAAATTGAAGGGACGACGACGTTTCGGTCCGTCCTGGACCATTCTCAAGTCGATTGTGATGAGGACAGGTAGGGACAGGCATTAAATAGGCAAGAGAGAGCTGAGGAGGAAAGTCAGGTGTAGGGGACAGTAGTAATGAGAACTGCAGCAGGCCTATTGGCCCATACGAGGCAGCTCCTATTATAACCACCGAAGGAGATAGTAAAAATGTTCAAGGAATAAATGTTCAAAATAAGGAAAGCAGAATACCGGGATTTATTTCTAGAAGCATTAGCAGAAAAAACATTTTGTGTTATTTTTCAGCTATATCTTACTCTGGTTAGGCCCCATTTAGATTATCTTACTCTGGTTAGGCCCCATTTAGATTATCTTACTCTGGTTAGGCCCCATTTAGATTATCTTACTCTGGTTAGGCCCCATTTAGATTGTCTTACTCTGGTTAGGCCCCATTTAGATTATCTTACTCTGGTTAGGCCCCATTTAGATTATCTTACTCTGGTTAGGCCCCATTTAGATTATGCAATTCACTTTTGGTCGCCGTACTATAGAATGGAAAACTTCTCTTTAACGTGTCCAGCGAAGGATGACAAAGTTTATCTCACACAAATTAGAAATATAAATTATCGTATATGAAGATTATGAGGGGCCTCGTTGCCTGGTGGATAGCGCGCAGGACTCGTAATTCTGTGGCGCGGGTTCGATTCCCGCACGAGGCAGAAACAAATGGGCAAAGTTTCTTTCACCCTGAATGCCCCTGTTACCTAGCAGTAAATAGGTACCTGGGAGTTAGTCAGCTGTCACGGGCTGCTTCCTGGGGGTGGAGGCCTGGTCGAGGACCGGGCCGCGGGGACACTAAAAAAAAAGCCCCGAAATCATCTCAAGATAACTCAAGAAGAGAGATTGAAAAAGTTTAATTGACATTCTGTAGAAAGACGAAGAGTTAGGAGTGACGTAGCATTGTAATTTACAACTGACGTAGCAGTCCCGGTTGATTTCTGGCCACAAACTGAACGGATTAAGTCATTAGCTCCCCCCCCCATCTCACGCGATTTGAGAATGGTCCAGGACGGACTGAAACGTGATTGATGATTGATGAAGATTAAGCCACCCAAAAGGTGGCACGGGCATGAATAGCCCGTAAGTGGTGGCCCTTTTGAGCCATTACCAGTATCAAGAGCTGATACTGGAGATCTGTGGAGGTGCGACTGCACCCTGCGTGACGGGAGATGTCTCCTGTGACCGAAACGTCGTCGTCCCTTCACCTTCTAGTGTGTGGTCTGGTCAACTCCCCACCTCACATTTATCTAATCGTGGTAGCTACATTTACCTCAGAAACTGTATCCCCAATACCCGGTAAGATCAATTCCTCAACACCTCAACCAGTATTTACCCAGGTCTTTCCTAAATCTAAACTTATCTAATTTATAGCCATTGTTTCGTGTTCTAAGTTTAGATTTAGGAAAGACCTGGGTAAATACTGGTTCCGTAAGAGGGTTGTTGATGTGTGGAACCAATTACCGCGAAACATAATGGAAGTAGGATCCCTTGATTGTTTCAAGCGTAGGTTAGACATATATATGAATGAGATTAGGTGGATATAAACAGGAGCTGCCTCGCATGGGCCAAATTTACGGGCTATTCATGCCCGTGCCACCTCTCGGGGTGGCTTAATCTTTATCAATCTATCAATCATGGGCCAACAGGTCTTCTGCTGTTGTTGTTGTTTTAGAGTTAGCTACTCAGAACGAAATGTCTTGTAGCACGGGCTATGGTGATCCCCGTAATGGTGGTCGTCTGCAGTTACCTTCATTCTTATGTTGTTTTGTACAACTCTACCACAACCTTTAATAACTGGATCACATCCACGCGGCGCTGAGTCACGCCATCTCCCGCAAGTTAGCGATGACCTTCACCGCTAGTCTTAAGAGGTGCGTGCGGTCTCCCGCGTGCGGTCGACGAGCCAGGTCCGCAGTGTGGCTGTGGCCAGCGAGCCTATGTCCGTCGTCTACCCCAGACCATCTACCCTGCAAAGTTTGCTGAGACTACCCCCAAGCGTCCGGCCTCCTTACATAAACCAAAGAGACTCCATTAACAAATTTGATTGATTGATGAAGATTAAGCCACCCAAAAGGTGGCACGGGCATGAATAGCCCGTAAGTGGTGGCCCTTTTGAGCCATCTGTGGAGATCTGTGGAGGTGCGACTGCACCCTGCGTGACGGGAGATGTCTCCCCATTAACAAATGGCAACACCATTTAACATTACGAATTGTCATATTATTATTATTAAGCTAAACTGAACAAAACTTGGCGCTGCCTGAAACTCACCCCCATAATCTACTCATAAGTCAGCATGTGACTAAATGAAGTTCAATAAAACTATAAAAAAAAATTGTTCTAAAGCTAAGAGAACACTGAACACCTTTCTCCCGCACCCCCTCTCCTCTTCTCAGTCTAACCAATATCCTGGTATAACCACGAGAGGCTATACCGGTGCTATGACCATCTGGTCACCATTTGGTCCGGGAGACATCTCCCGTCACGCAGGGTGCAGTCGCACCTCCACAGATCTCCAGTATCATCTATTGATACTGGTAATGGCTCAAAAGGGCCACCACTTACGGGCTATTCATGCCCGTGCCACCTTTTGGGCTCACCATAGCCCGTGCTACATGGACACTCCGTTCTGAGTAGCTAAATCTGAAACAACAACAACCGGTGCTATATAACCCAAGACCACGTCCTATAACCAACAAGTCTTCAATTATATATATATATATATATATATATATATATATATATATATATATATATATATATATATATATATATATATATATATATATATATATATATATATATGCTGTCACCTTCGCTTCCCGATCAACACACTTGAAATTGCAATGTAAACAATGGCTTGTGATGAGCTCGAGTGCGTGAGGGAAAGTGCCTTGTGGTTGGCTGGGGTCACGTGCTGGGGTCACGTGTTGGGGTTACGACACTTCGGGTCCTATAGATGGGGTTAACAAACCGATACTTTGACGGGAGATGCGGGGGATGATAGGGATGGTAGAGGGAGATGAGGATAGGTATGATTGATGAAGATTAGGCCACCCAAGAGGTGGCACGGGCATGAATAGCCCGTAAGATAGGTAAGAGATTGGGGCTGGTTTTTATAGTTTAATTTACTTTATTATGCACCCCATACCAATTCTGTGAGCGATAATGGACCTCACATCCATTCTGAAGGTGGAGGGGTAGCGGATGCCATACCCATTCAATGTGCAATAGTTGACCCCATGCCTATCCTCTGAGCGGTGGCAGAAAAGGTCATAGAGAGCTCATAGAACTGATCATAGTTCAGTTCATAGCTCATAGAGCTCATAGAGAGGTCATAGCTCAAGAACTGATCCCCAAACGACCGTTCAGTTCAAGTTACAGTCATAACGAGGCAATTACATAGTTAACACACACAACTACACTCTACTAGCACACACTTGCTTCAAACTAACGATCGCGACCTTAGGAGAGAGAGAGAGAGAGAGAGAGAGAGAGAGAGAGAGAGAGAGAGAGAGAGAGAGAGAGAGAGAGAGAGAGAGAGAGAGAGAGAGAGTGTTTAATTAGTATAATAATAGTCTCTAGGCACACCCTGTAGGTGTGTGTGTGTTTAGCGTCACATAATGGGGACCCAAGAACTGCAGCACAACAATGTCTAAGCTAAGCCAGTTACAATTGTGGTAAACTTGCGTATCATGCACCTCAAAGGCCCCCCAAACAAGCGTATGATGGAGGGTTTACAAACACCAACAGTATGGCGATTGTAAACTTTATACCTACAGTAAGTAAACTCGGGATACCTGGCTAAGAATTGTGGTAGTACAATATTTTGAATAAAATACCTAAAAACACATTTTCAGACCAAATGTGATGTGATTATTTCTAAATAACTCGTCAGACAGTGCATGGATGGTTCTGTTAGCTGGGGGCTTAGATGCTGGGGTCATTCTTCTGGGGGTCAAGCACGCGACCCCCTACACCTCTGGGGGTCATACGAGATCCCCCCACACCTCTGGGGTCAGATACGAGACCCCCCACACCTCTGGGGTCAGATACGAGACCCCCTCACACTTCCGGGGTCAGATACGAGACCCCCCACACCTCTGGGGGTCAGATACGAGACCCCCCACACCTCTGGGGGTCAGATACGAGACCCCCCACACCTCTGGTGTCAAGTACGAGACCCCCACACCTCTGGGGTCAGATACGAGACCCCCTCACACTTCTGGGGTCAGATACGAGACCCCCCACACCTCTGGGGATCAGATACGAGACCCCCCACACCTCTGGGGTCAAGTACGAGACCCCCACACCTCTGGGGTCAGATACGAGACCCCCTTCACACCTCTGGGGTCAGATACGAGACCCCCCACACCTCTGGGGGTCAAGCACGTGACGCCACACCTCTGGGGCACGTAATAGAAATATAAATATGCTCTCGGACGCAGGTTCGAATCCTCGTCACGGCCCTTGTGGATTTGTTCGTTCAGATAACTAAAGTGCCAAATCGGTTTACCTCGCAAACGGCGATATTAATCCGCGTTAACAGTCGTCATTATACCCAAACGCGTCGTTAAACGCAAATTAACAACCAATAATAATAAATAGCGGAATGCGCTAAAGTACAGCCAAAATAAACAGTGACTAAGGAGCTAATCAATCTTTATGACTCGTGGATTAATCTTGGCCACTGAATCAATTCCACTAATGCAAGAGGAATTCATTATATTGCATATGGAGGAGAGGGAGGTTTGGAGCCCCCTCCCCTCCCCCCCTCTGCAACTTGCAACATGGAGGGGAGAAGAGGTAAAAAGTGGCGGGCAGTGTCCACGGGTGTGAGAACCCTGTAGGCTCGTCGCCCTCGGGCTAGAATAATAGTCTTCGGCGCCGCCATCAAGCCCATCATAGAAAACGTACGCACAATCATCAGAGAAAACGAAGGTGGATTAGCATAAACTAAATTATATGTACGCAAACTGGGTTTCTGTTTATAGTTTTGTTTTATATTACATGAATGAGAGATTGTGAGGCACTATAATCACCTATTTTATTGATATTAAGGTTAATGCATCGGAATTATATTAGACTTTTTTTTATTTGCGAAAGTGCACATAAAGAATTTATCTCATAAAACTGCTTAATTATTTGTTGGACTGTATTACAGTGCAGAATACAATCTTATGATTTATTAAACTATAAATACATTCATACACCTTCGTCTGAAAACCATCACCTTGGAGTAACAGAGACTCCACTCACAACTGGGGATCCCAGGTTAGATTCCCAGAGGGACAGAAGTTATTGGGCACGTGTTCTTTTTTCCCCCTAATGCCTCTGTTTACCTAGCAGTAAACAGGCAGTAAACAGCAGCATACCTAGCAGTAAACAGTAAAACTGTTGTGGGGTTGCATCCTGCTGAAGATCATTACTTCAGTCATGGAAGGGGGAGGAGACCTCGATACAACGGAATTCATTGTAATTTCAGTGTTGGGTGAAGTTCTAGGGCCCCAGACACACACCGCTGGTGGGATCCCAACCTGTTCTCTTACAAGGAAACGTTGCTTTTCGATCGTATGCGTTACATAAGGCCAACAATTTCCCCCTCAGAATACCGCACATGTCTGCCTCTCTATTTGGTCCAACTTCAAGAAAAAAATTAAGCCACGTTTTCTCTAAATAAAACCTGGAATCTGAAAAAAAACATCGATTTAGAAATGAACTGTAGGCCATCCATCTCCAATGAATTGGAATTTAGCAATGAATTGAATTGGAGTTTGGAACGAGTATATTATTGGCATAATCTACTCGCTACAGTTAGACGTTACATTATACTATATTATAATGTAATGCATTATACATTATACTACATTAAACGTTACTCGAGTACGTCTACCCGCTGGGTAGACGTACCCGACGCCAAACTGATGTATTTTGCAAAAAATCTTCCCGAGAAGCCTCTTAAAGCTTGTTTCACCTAAGATGGGAGGTGAGCAGACTGCACACACCATCTTGGGTCCCATACGAGGCAGTTCGATTGATTGATGAAGATGAAGCCGCCCACGAGGTGGCACGGGCATGAATAGCCCATAAGTGGAGGCTCTTTCGAACCATTACCAGTACCAATAGCTGATACTGGAGATCTGTGGAGGTGCGACTGCACCCTGCGTGACGGGAGATGTCTCCCGTGAAGTCTTGTACCGAGTAGGTGTCGTATTAGTGCTGCGGCGGTGGACCTCCTCGGCGAGTACCGCTCCTGTGCCAGGTAAGTTACGGGCTCACCATAGCCCGTGCTACTTGCCCCGCTCCTGTGCCAGGTAAGTTACGGGCTCACCATAGCCCGTGCTACTTGCCCCGCTCCTGTGCCAGGTAAGTTACGGGCTCACCATAGCCCGTGCTACTTGCCCCGCTCCTGTGCCAGGTAAGTTACGGGCTCACCATAGCCCGTGCTACTTGCCCCGCTCCTGTACCAGGTAAGTTACGGGCTCACCATAGCCCGTGCTACTTGCCCCGCTCCTGTGCCAGGTAAGTTACGGGCTCACCATAGCCCGTGCTACTTGCCCCACTCCTGTGCCAGGTAAGTTACGGGCTCACCATAGCCCGTGCTACTTGCCCCGCTCCTGTGCCAGGTAAGTTACGGGCTCACCATAGCCCGTGCTACTTAGAACTTGTTCCGAGTAGCTGAATCTATAACAACATGGAGCTCCTGCTAAGATGTCCTCGTCTGAGGAGTCCGTAACCTCTGTAGTTGGTGGTTTTCTCTTTCGTCTCCCAGCCTGAGGTAGGCTCAGGTGTCGTGGACTGGTGGTAGAAGCAATTACAGGATCCTTGGTGGTTCTGTTAGTCCAGTAAGTGATAGTTCGATCCTTTCTATACCCCAACCATTCACACTCGCCTATCTATTTAAACTGTTCCTGAAACACTTTCAAGGAATTTGCTTCTATGATGTTAAACTAGCAATATATGGGCCCGGGTTCCACTCCCGAGCAAGGCGAGATGTTTGAAGAGGTTTCCCAACACCTCATGCGCCTGTTCACCTGTTAGTAAATAGTTCCACGCAGGTGAGGCCAAAGCACTATTGAATCTTATTTACATATATATATGTAAGGACCATCTTCAGAAGGACCTTCTGAAGATGTATTTAATATACGAAAGTACTTAAGGAAATTTCCTGTTTCATTTTTCCTCCGTGGTCTGACATTGTCACATTCTTAATCACGTGTTTATTTTCGTGATATACACACACATATATATATATATATATATATATATATATATATATATATATATATATATATATATATATATATATATATATATATATATATATATATATATATTGTTTACTATACGGGCCGGAATTTTTTATAATTAGTATAGTACATATATGTACTATAGGCCTCAGAGAGTGGGTTTTAGGAATAAGATGGTTAGGTTAGGGTTCATTAGGAACATGAATAGAAAACCTTTTCCAGTTTTCAATTGCTCCATCACGTCAATATCTGTACGATCGATCACGTCGTTACTCTTAAGTACTTTCATTTTAGGAAGTTAACTCACCTGGCCTGGCGGTGCCCCATGCCCCTGGCACCTATACCCCCGTGTGTACTGCCCCGGTCGCTCACCTGCTGGGAGAGAGAGAGAGAGGAGCGTGAGAATGACGTAGTACCGAGATGGCTTCTCAGTATCCTACATTCCGTCCTACTCCGCCCCTTGAGTTTACATTAGTCAGCTGATAACTCCTTCGTTCATGTCAGCTGATTTACTCTGCCCCTTGTGTTTACATTCATCAGCTGATTTATTCCGCCCTTGTGTTTACATTAATCAGCTGATTTACTCCGGCCCTTGTGTTTACATTCATCAGCTGATTTACTCCGCCCCTTGTGTTTACATTCATCAGCTGATTTACTCCTCCCCTTGTGTTTACATTAATCAGCTGATAACACCTTCGTTCATGTCAGCTGATTTCGCCGTACTACTGTTTTGTAAGATACCAAGACGAATTCAGTAAACACGTGTTAAACAAGGCAAGGTAGTGAAGTACTCACCTGCGGCCATTCATAACATCAAGAGATAAGGACACATTTACATACGGAAAACCATGTTAGACCATACATCGTGGAGATATTAGGCTTACAACACCCGTCAATGGGCTCGTTTATCTCTGCCCTTAATCGTCCAACCATTTGGGCTGGACGGTAGAGCGACGGTCTCGCTTCATGCAGGTCGGCGTTCAATCCCCGACCGTCCCACAAGTGGTTGGGCACCATTCCTTCCCTCCCCGTCCCAAATCATTATCCTGATCCCTTCCCAGTGCTATATAGTCGTCATGGCTAGGCGCTTTCCCGACAATTCCCTTCCCTTCTCCCCTTAATCTCCACACACGCGGTTGACTGCTGTGAGAAATGAGTGCATAATTTGACCATTAGCTCTCACACACCTACACGAGGCCAATGCAGCTCAAGAAACGTATATGTTTATCTCTCAGAATGTTCGGTAATATGTTTGTTTGTGATGTGTGTCATGTACGTATTAACACGATGTACTGAACGGGGTGAGAATATTTTGAGCTACCTCATCCCTTTGTGTGTATTTTACCTCAATAAACTTATTTCAATTTCAATTTCAATGCAGCTCGATATTAGTCTCAAGCCAAAATACACGCTTAAAATTATTAATTGATACCCTCTACCGAAACGAGGTGCATGACAGAGTCGTAGAGATATTGTAGTTGGAGATTGCAAGGTGCGTGGAACGAGGGTAGGGGAAGACGTCTTGAAGATTGATTCATTGATAAAGATTAAGCCACCCAAGAGGTGGCACGGGCATGAATAGCCCGTAAGATAGGTAAGAAGTTGGGGCTAGTTTTTATAGTTTAGTTTACTTTATTATGCACCCTATACCAATTCTGTGAGCGATAATGGACCTCATACCCATTCTGAAGGTGGAGGGGTAGCGGATTCCATACCCATTCAGTCTTGAAGATGATGATGATGATAAAGATTAAGCCACCCAAGAGGTGGCACGGGCATGAATAGCCCGTAAGTGGTGGAGTCTTGAAGAGGCTGCGGGGGGTAGTTATAACCAGCTAAACAACCATTACCCCCGACACCGGTCATTTGTCCCAGCCCCTCCCCCCCACCCACCCTGCTGCCCCATCTACATAATTGGGCAGGTAAGCTGGGCGCTCAGGTTACGGGTTCACCATAGCCCGTGCTACATGGACATTCGTTCTGAGTAGCTAAATCTGATACAACAACAACAACAACAGCTGGGCGCTCACGTGGTACAGGCTCCGTCACCTCCATGCCTGGGGGCTAGATTCACGAAGCAGTTACGCAAGCACTTACGAACGTGCACATCTTTCCTCAATCTTTGACGGCTTTAGTTACATTTATTAAACAGTTTACAAGCATGGAAACTTGTCAATCAACTGTTGTTATTGTTATAAACAGCCTCCTGGTGCTTCGGAGCTCATTAACTGTTTAATAATTATAAACAAAGCCGCCAAAGATTGAGAAAAAATGTACAGGTTCGCAAGTGCTTGCGTAACTGCTTCGTGAATCTGGCCCCCTGGTGTTCACATATAACATCTGCTCCTTGTCGCTGTCCACTCAACACCATATCTTGAGGTTATCTTGAGGTTATCTTGAGGTTATCTTGAGATGATTTCGCGGCTTAGCGCTCCCGCGGCCCGGTCTAAGTTTACGAACTTCAAAACTTCACAATCCAAAGTCATAACCATGTCGTAGCTCAGTTAATTAAGGCAGCGTCTGGGATCCTCTTGGACGTAGGTTCGAACCCTCGTCACGGCCCTTGTGGATTTGTTCGTTTAATCCAAAGTCACTATTGTTGTAAATAACCTCGTAGTGCTTCGGAGCTCATCAGCTGTTTAATCAATATAAGCAAAGCCACCATGATTGTGCAGAGATGCACAGGTTTCGTAAGAGGGTTGTGTTAATGGTTTTGACGCGGTGGCCGCGGCCGGGCGGTACACACACACACACACACACACACACACACACACACACACACACACACACACACACACACACACACACACACACACACACACACACACGGGTTATGGCCCCCATACTGTAGAGGGAGAGTATGGCCCCCATACTGTAGAGGAAGGGTATGGCCCCCATACTGTAGAGGAAGAGTATGGCCCCCATACTGTAGAGGAAGGGTATGGCCCCCATACTGTAGAGGAAGAGTATGGCCCCCATACTGTAGAGGAAGAGTATGGCCCCCATACTGTAGAGGAAGGGTATGGCCCCCATACTGTAGAGGAAGAGTATGGCCCCCATACTGTAGAGGAAGAGTATGGCCCCCATACTGTAGAGGAAGAGTATGGCCCCCATACTGTAGAGGAAGAGTATGGCCCCCATACTGTAGAGGAAGGGTATGGCCCCCATACTGTAGAGGAAGGGTATAGCCCCCATACTGTAGAGGAAGGGTATAGCCCCCATACTGTAGAGGAATGGTATGGCCCCCATACTGTAGAGGAAGAGTATGGCCCCCATACTGTAGTGGAAGGGTATGGCCCCCCATACTGTAGAGGAAGAGTATGGCTCCCATACTGTAGAGGAAGGGTATGGCCCCCATACTGTAGAGGAAGGGTATGGCCCCCATACTGTAGAGGAAGGGTATGGCCCCCATACTGTAGAGGAAGAGTATGGCCCCCATACTGTAGAGGAAGAGTATGGCCCCCATACTGTAGAGGAAGGGTATGGCCCCCATACTGTAGAGGAAGAGTATGGCCCCCATACTGTAGAGGAAGGGTATGGCCCCCATACTGTAGAGGAAGAGTATGGCCCCCATACTATAGAGGAAGGGTATGGCCCCCATACTGAAGAGGAAGGGTATGGCCCCCATACTGTAGAGGAAGGGTATGGCCCCCATACTGTAGAGGAAGAGTATGGCCCCCATACTGTAGAGGAAGAGTATGGCCCGCATACTGTAGAGGAAGGGTATGGCCCCCATACTGTAGAGGAAGGGTATAGCCCCCATACTGTAGAGGAAGGGTATGGCCCGCATCCTGTAGAGGAAGGGTATGGCCCCCATACTGTAGAGGAAGGGTATGGCCCCCATACTGTAGAGGAAGGGTATGGCCCCCATACTGTAGAGGAAGGGTATGGCCCCCATACTGTAGAGGAAGGGTATGGCCCCCATACTGTAGAGGAAGGGTATGGCCCCCATACTGTAGAGGAAGGGTATGGCCCCCTGAGGCTCTTCTGGGTACGCCGGACTCCACTAGTAGTGGGGGAGGGGGAGGAGGGTGGTATTGGAGGGGGTGGTAACAGGGGGAGTAGGGGGGTGTGGGGGTGATAGTGAAGGGGGGGAGGTGGTGATGGTGAAAGGGGGGGGGGGTAGAGTCCGCAAGAAGTGTGCATTTTTTTATAGTCGTTCTGTGGACCTTAATTCCCAGACCATATTGAGAGTGTGGGCGTGTAGCGGCGGCCGCTGTAGCGAGGTGGGCGGTCTTACCAGGTCTATGGTCCAGGGTCCTGCCTCTCCCGCCCTGCCTCTCTCACTGCCTCTCCCACCCTGCCTCTCACACCCTGCCTCTCCCACCTTGCCTCTCTCACCCTGCCTCTCCCACCCTGCCTCTCCCACCCTGCCTCTCCCACCCTGCTTCTCTCACTCTGCCTCTCTCACTCTGCCTCTCCCACCCTGCCTCTCCCACCCTGCCTCTCTCACTCTGCCTCTCTCACTCTGCCTCTCCCATCCTGCCTCTCGCGCCCTGCCTCTCCCACCCTGCCTCTCCCACCCTGCCTCTCCCACCCTGCCTCTCCCACCCTGCCTCTCCCACCCTGCCTCTCCCGCCCTACCTCTCCCACCCTACCTCTCCCGCCCTGCCTCTCCCGCCCTGCCTCTCCCACTCTGCCTCTCCCACCCTGCCTCTCCCGCCCTGCCTCTCCCGCCCTGCCTCGCTCACTCTGCCTCTCCCACATGGAATCCACACCTTGTAAAGCATAACACTAAAATTGCAAAAATGCAGAGATTTGCAACAAGACTGGTGCCAGAGCTAAGAGTATTAACCTAACAGAACCAACTAACAGTACTAAATCTCACAATCTTAGAGGATACAACAGAGGGAACATGATCACAACATACTAGATACTAAGGGGGGGGGAATTCCCAAAGTGAACAAGAACTCTTCAAAAAATTTAGAGAGCAAGTAGGACAAGAGGACACAGGTGGAAGCTGGAGACTCATATGAGTCTCATATGAGTATAATTGCATGGAAATACTCATACCCCCTCGTAGGGGGCCTCGTAGCCTGGTGGATAGCGCGCAGGACTCGTAATTCTGTGGCGCGGGTTCGATTCCCGCACGAGGCAGAAGCAAATGGGCAAAGTTTCTTTCACCCTGAATTCCCCTGTTACCTAGCAGTAAATAGGTACCTGGGAGTTAGTTAGCTGTCACGGGCTGCTTCCTGGGGGTGGAGGCCTGGTCGAGGACCGGGCCGCGGGGACACTAAAGCCCCGAAATCATCTCAAGATAACCCCTGTACGGGCGGTCAACAGGTGGAATGCACTGAAAGCCGAAGTTGCGGCAGCCACCTCCGGCCGCAGCTTTAAGGCCAGGTTCGACAAGGCATTGGAACGTCAGAATAGTTAAACTGTATCGCGGCCGTTACAACAAGGCTAGAAGGCGGGGGCCTAGAGCTAGACCTCAAGCCCCGTAGACACTGATAGGTAAGTACTGGTAGGTAGATAAGTGCCACCACTACCACCATCACCACCATCACCACCACTACCACCACCACCACCACCACCACCACTACCATCACCACCACTACCACCACCTGCCCATATAAAGGAGCTGCAAATCTGTGCCCTTCCCCCCCCCTCCCCCCCCTCCCCCGAGGACCATTCTCAAGTCACAGTGATAAAACCCCAGATAACGGACACCCTGATATTGTCCCCCTAGATAAAAGACCTCCTGATCTGGTCCCCCCAAAAGAACGACTTTAATAGTAATTGCTTTGCTAAAATATTAAGCCGGGACCTCGCAATGTGATACCTGGTTGATACCTGGTTGATGGGGTTCTGGGAGTTCTTCTACTCCCCAAGCCCGGCCCGAGGCCAGGCTCGACTTGTGAGAGTCTGATCCACCAGGCTGTTGCTTGGAGCGGCCCGCAGGCCTACATACCCACCACAGCCCGGCTGATCCGCTCTATGGTCGCTCAACAGGATTGAAGACACCCATTCTGCCTGTGCTGGAACTGCCCCCATAAAAACACTCATGTGGGAGGAGTGTGGCGAAGGTTCGTCCGACGTTGGCCTCCACAAGAAAATATGGGAGTACGTCCGCTCGACCAGTGATCGGGGCTTAGCTGGCGGTACGGTTCTTATTGACGAACGGTTGGTATACGACTGTTGGACTTCGTTACTCCCTGCTGCAGTTTACTGGCGCCGTGCTGGGGGGGGAGGGGGGGGAGGGAGGGGGGGGGGAGAGAGAGAGAGAGAGAGAGAGAGAGAGAGAGAGAGAGAGAGAGAGAGAGAGAGAGAGAGAGAGAGAGAGAGAGAGAGAGAGAGAGAGACAGAGAGAGAGAGAGAGAGAGAGAGAGAGAGAGAGAGAGAGAGAGAGAGAGAGAGAGAGAGAGAGAGAGAGAGAGAGAGAGAGAGAGAGAGAGAGAGAGAGAGGAGGGGGGGGGGGGGGGAGAGAGAGAGAGAGAGAGAGACACAGACAAGAGAGACAGACAGCACTCTTAGTGGTCCCACACAACACACTGCTCATGACGAATATGACCATTGCGGAGGACTGCAGCAGAGAATTACAAGAAGACCTTGACAAACTCAAGGAGGAGGCTAAGAAATGGTTGCTAGAATTAAACCCCAATAAGTGTAAGGCAATGATACTGTGGCGAAATAAAGACAGACCAGAACGAATTACACTGCAAGAGTTCAATACCCACAGGAATCGGAGAAAGAAAATTATTTTGGAATGGATATAATTCCAACATTAACTCCAGAGGAACACATAAACGGAACGACATCGGCGGCATGTGAAAAGCTGGTAAACAGTAGAACGTCGTTTCAAAACCTGAATAAAGAGTCCTTTAAGGCACTCTACACAACCAATGTTAGACCAATACCGGAATATGCAGCGCCAACTTACAATCTGCATCTTGCAAAACCCAACAAAATAATATAAAAAGTGCAAAGGTTTGCAACAGGATTTGTGTCAAAATTTAAAAAAAAAGAGTGCAACGGGAATAGGTAATATGATCACAATATACAAGATACTGAGGAAGAGACGAATATCACAGGATGACACGTATCAAAGCTGCAAACACAAATAAGTCGCAGGAATGTAAGGTAATACTGGTACCCCTGTACGGGGTGGATAACAAGTGGAATGTACTGAAAAAAAGTTGTGGAAGCCACCTCCACCCCACAACTCTAAGGCCAGACCCCTGTCCCCCCTTTACCCTAACCCAACCCCCACCACCTTGACCCCAACCGCACTTCCTTGACCCCATCTAAGTGCCAGAAAAGGACCCCCGAACTCTCCTTCATACACTTTACAGCTGGCTAACTCCTAAAACTTGGTCTTGATCCCAACACCCCTAGCCCTGACCCCTGCCCCCTGACCCCCTCCTACACCCTGGACCCCCCCCCCCCCTGCACCCTAACCCCCCCCTGCACCCCCACCCCCACCCTGAACCCCCCCCCTACACCCCCACCCCCTCCCTGACCCCCCCAACCCCTCGCCTCCACACACACAAAAGCAGCTACAAACCAATCACATTTTTCAACATAAACAAAGTCATTAGGCCATAAATGGCATTCAAACCCCCGCACCTCGTGTCTTCCTGCAGCATAAATCCCCCAACCTTCACTGATCCTCCTTTACACCATAGTGATTAATGATCGAACTTTTTAATCCGAATTACCCAACCCGTCATCGCTCGAGACAATTACGGTGCCTGTATGGAAGCACGATATCTGGTTTACCAAGAGGCAGGAGTTTACCTGTATACTGTGACGGGTCGGTGGGGGAGGAGGGCAGGGTGTGGTGTCCTAATAAGGGAATATACCGAGTTTGGAACTGTGGACAGGGAAAATTGCACTTGGACTTAGTAATTATATATCATCCACACAAGCTGAATTGCCGGCCATTCTGGTTTGTTTGGAGGAAGTTTGTCAAGACGAAGATGTTTTTATATTTGTCAATAGCCGAGGAGCACTTGATTCCTTAAACAGTCCAAATCCAATCTTCCTGTCCATTGTTGTGGATTGTAAGAAAATGAAAAATAAGATATATATAGCTGAAAGGTCACAAAGGGATTTTCTTTTTACGTTTTTTATGATGCCAAAGAAGCGTGGGAACTGAGAAGGGAAACTGAAGTATTTTGTCCTCGTGGAACCATGTTATTCACAAAACCAGATAAATACATAACAGAAGATCATACATAAGACAAGCGGAGTAGACTACAGTTTACATCAATTATCTCTAAATAAGGTTGCTACTTGATTGCACATTATATATAATATTTAATAAAAAAAAAAACATATGAATTCGGTTTCACTGTTACTCTTGTCACACAGTGAGACAGAGGGCGCTGTACACGGCCTGTAGTCTTGGGCAAGGAAGGAAGGAATTATCAGGGGGAAAGCGCCAAGCCATTACGACTATATGGCACTGGAAAAGGGGTCAGGATAAGGATTTGGGATGGGACGGGGGAAAGGAATGGTACTCTTGGGCAAGCAAATTTAGGATGTCTGGTCACAGCACTTCTTCCAAAATACGAGATTCGACCGAATAATTACATTAGTTGGTTATACCGTTGGCCAGGTCTAAAAATCATTCACAATTTCATAATCAGTAATGTGTTCAGGTGAATGTTTATACGTTGGTAACAGGCTGAATATTGCCGTACCAGATCACCTTCAGTAATTGGGCAGTTATGTCTGCCCTTTCAAGTCACCAATTACCACTCCACCATTATATATATTTAGATACTTAGTGACTAGATATATTTCCTATAGCTAAGTTTATGTAATGTTCACCTAGGCGATCAATCCCTGGAATCTAGATAGATTCCAGATAGATTCCAGATAGATAGATTCAGTTTGTATATACACCCAACACTAACAACTGAGATTTAGGTCACTGCTGTAGGGTCAGCAGTAGGCCTAGAGGAGCCTCCACATGCCTAAATACAGGCTTCCTGTCCCCCTACAACGGAAATTATGTATGCGATGAACTTGAAGAATATGTCTTGGACCTGAGATTCAAGATTTTTCAATACCGATCAATCCATTACACTGTATAGCATTATTCTGTTCCTGGATAGTAAGTGTTATTTGATGATTGTTTATGGCTTCACAGTATGCAAAATGGCTCTTATTCCCTCAAACTTCTGATACCCGCTACAGTAGCGAGGAACCACTACAGTAGCGAGGACCCACTACAGTAGCGAGGACCCACTACAGTAGCGAGGACCCACTACAGTAGCGAGGACCCACTACAGTAGCGAGGACCCACTACAGTAGCGAGGACCCACTACAATAGCGAGGACCCACTACAGTAACAAGGACCCACTACAGTAGCGAGGACCCACTACAGTAGCGAGGACCCACTACAATAGCGAGGACCCACTACAGTAACAAGGACCCACTACAGTAGCGAGGACCCACTACAGTAACAAGGACCCACTACAGTAACAAGGACCCACTACAGTAACAAGGACCCACTACAGTAACAAGGACCCACTACAGTAACAAGGGCCCACTACAGTAGCGAGGACCCACTACAGTAGCGAGGACCCACTACAGTAACAAGGACCCACTACAGTAACAAGGACCCACTACAGTAGCGAGGACCCACTACAGTAACAAGGACCCACTACAGTAGCGAGGACCCACTACAGTAGCGAGGACCCACTACAGTAACAAGGACCCACTACAGTAGCGAGGACCCACTACAGTTTTCACCCAAAGTAAACGCGAAAACCTAAATGCCAGTAGAACCAAAGCGACCTACCCTAGGCCTAACTATACCCCCTCCCCTCCCCCCAAAAAAAACAAAATATAATATACACCAATATTTATATTTAAAAAAAGTACCATTTATAATCACGTATGTAGGTTAGCTTAGCATTTTAAAAGCACCGAATCACCTTCAGTGGTTGAGTGTTCAATAAACCCTTGAACTACATGTTTAACACTTCTCTAACCCTGTCCATGTAGGGGCCGGTCGGCCGAGCGGACAGCACGCTGGACTTGTGATCCTGTGGTCCTGGGTTCGATCCCAGGCGCCGGCAAGAAACAACGGGCAGAGTTTCTTTCACCCTATGCCCCTGTTACCTAGCAGTAAAATAGGTACCTGGGTGTTAGTCAGCTGTCACGGGCTGCTTCCTAGGGGTGGAGGCCTGGTCGAGGACCGGGCCGCGGGGACACTAAAGCCCCGAAATCATCTCAAGATAACCTCAAGATGGAGGACAGAAGAAAATGTATATATGCTGGTTAGCATTGTAAATGTCCGGCCACGTCTGTGGTAGAAAATAATAAAAATGCTTTAACATTCACCAAATGTCTACAGGAAAGACTGAAGGCTAAACAACAGTCAATATATTAGAAATAAAACCCTATAATTTGGTTATTAAAATTATTATTATTTTCATGATTGCTGTTTTCAACATAAATCTAAATGATTTGTTGGTTAATGTTTTAACTTTTGAAGACGAATGACCAGATGTTCATCAGCGGAGTTTTGTTTCTTTACGAGCTGAGAAGGTCATTAGTAATATTTGTTTTAACTTGTGTCTTGTTAAATCAGTAAGACTGGAGTTGGTGGGCCAATGAGAGGTGGTTATGTCTCCCCCCACACACGCACACACACACGCACGCACACACGCACGCACACACGCACACACACACACACACACACACACACACACACACGTACACACACACACACACACACACACACACACACACACACACACACACACGGGGCCTCGTAGCCTGGTGGATAGCGCGCAGGACTCGTAATTCTGTGGCGTGGGTTCGATTCCCGCACGAGGCAGAAACAAATGGGCAAAGTTTCTTTCACCCTAAGTGCCCCTGTTACCTAGCAGTAAATAGGTACCTGGGAGTTAGTCAGCTGTCACGGGCTGCTTCCTGGGGTGTGTGTGTGTGGTGTGAAAAAAAAAAAAAAGTAGTTAGTAAACAGTTGATTGACAGTTGAGAGGCGGGCCGAAAGAGCAAAGCTCAACCCCCGCAAAAACACAACTAGTAAACACAACTAGTAAACACAACTAGTAAACACAACTAGTAAACACACACACGCACTAAAATTTACGAGGTCACTTCCTTAGTTCTTCTGTATAAACCATTGTAAAAAATAAACAAATCCAGTGTTACAACCTCGTTCGTATTTGTTGAGGTAATTACACTAGCAGGGAGCTAATCAGGGGAAAGCGATTGATGAAGATTATGCTACCCAAGAGGTGGCACGGGCATGAATAACCCGTAAAGAAGGAAAACAGGACATGGATTTGTATAAACCCAGCCTTCACCTGTGGGGATGAGGGTAAAGCCTACCTTTCACCTGGGGAATGGGGGGGGGGTCCGCGATACCTATAGTACCCCCCCCCTTTCCCCTAGTTACCTTGGGGTAACCAGGGGTAGGGGTAGGGGTAGGGGAGGGGGTGCTGATACTTCAGCTGCCCATCACCACCCTTCCTAAACCTTCACTCATTTCCCAAATGTTAACCAAATATCGACAGAACCAGAGGTGATCCAGGCTGTGGGCGGCTGTGGGCGGCGTGGGCTTCTAGCCGGCCATGTGCACACGCCCACCCCCCACGGATAAGCACGCACACGCATATAATGTACACGAATACATGGCCATGTATGTCTTCACTCTACACGCACACTCCCCTTTATTTTATCAGGAAAGGGAGGAGGGAGAGAGAGAGAGAGAGAGAGAGAGAGAGAGAGAGAGAGAGAGAGAGAGAGAGAGAGAGAGAGAGAGAGAGAGAGAGAGAGAGAGAGAGAGAGAGAGAGAGAGTGAGAGAGAATAAGAAAGAGAGAGTTGAAAGAGAGAGTTGAAAGAGAGGAAAGAGGAGAAAGAGAAGAAATAGGAGAAAGAGAGGAGAGAAAATACTCACCTACACGTGTTTAACAAGTGTCAAGAGTAGAGGGGATAAGTACACAGGTGCGGGGGGGGGGATGTTGCGACAACACCTGCCCCGCCTTGTCTGGGTCAACAGGTGTTCCTACGGTGCTCCTTAATATTTATTTACTTCAAGACCTGAGCCCTAAGGGCCTCACCTGAGCCCTAAGGGCCTCACCTGAGCCCTAAGGGCCTCACCTGAGCCCTAAGGGCCTCACCTGAGCCCTAAGGGCCTCACCTGAGCCCTAAGGGCCTCACCTGAGCCCTAAGGGCTTTGTCACCTGAGCCCTAAGGGCCTCACTTCAGCCCTAAGGACCTCACCTGAGCCCTAAGGACTTCACTTCAGCCCTAAGAGCTTTATCACCTGAGCCCTAAAAGCCTCACTTCAGCCTTAAGGGCTTTATCACCTAAGCCCTAAAAGCCTCCTCACCTGTTCACCATCAGGCGGGTTGATACAATGACACGATTCTCTTTTGCTGGATCATAACAAAATCCAAATCCAAGTATGGATTTGGATTCTATTTCCACCTTTCCAAACACCCTCTACATGCTCCCAAATCCTATTTCACAAACTCGGAATGTTGGCTATTAATATTGTATTAAAACACTCCAAAAGCCGGAAGGAACTTCGCCTGCCCTTAACAATCATCAGTAACGACCCCAATTACTTCCCGAAGCCCTTAAACAACAAATAAAATCCCAGACTATACTTATATAGTGCGTGTCAAAAGAAGATACTTTTTTTTTGTTTGCGTCTCTCCTCTCCTAGCGAGCCGGTCGGCCGAGCGGACAGCACACTGGACTCGTGATCCTGTGGTCCTGGGTTCGATCCCAGGCGCCGGCGAGAAACAATGGGCAGAGTTTCTTTCACCCTATGCCCCCTGTTACCTAGCAGTAAAATCGGTACCTGGGTGTTAGTCAGCTGTCACGGGCTGCTTCCTGGGGGGTGGAGGACCGGGCCGCGGGGACACTAAAGCCCCGAAATCATCTCAAGATAACCTCCCAGCGTCGCCACAACGGGACCTCAACCGCTCAAAACAGAAAAAAGGAAGAACGACCACTGGCTAAAATGTCCGCTACAAATTTCTTATCATAGGAACCTTTGTCTTCCTAATTGCTCGTCCCGGGGAAAAAAATCCCGGGTCGCCCACCGGGAGAAATATATCTATCAGCTGTCGGTGTTAGTCGCCGTTTTGGGCACTAATTAGTGAAGCTATGTTATATGTCCGTTGATCTGGGCGCTCTCGCAGAGTTAACAAACCTCTCTGGGTTTTATACCTATGTGCTGGTGCAACTCATCCTTATATACTACACTATATGTGCATACTTTAGTGCGCGTTTTGAAACTAAATCAATTTATTACAGAAAATAAGACACAATGAGAAAAAACGGGAATAGAAAACTGGAAATTATAATGAGAAGGGGGGAACTAAAATAAAGATGCAACCTGACGTAGAATAATCTATGCATAACATTTACCTGAATTTACCTCACGGCCTCCATCTATCTAATGGCGTCGACAGGAACACGGAGCCGGTTGGTTGTCAAGTTCCCCCAACTGTTTTTTTCTGAGAAATGACAACGTAAAGTGAAGCGTGCTCAAACGTCTCTATCCTGCCGTGGGAATCGAACTCTGAACCTTTCGGGTGTGAACCAATTGCGCTGACCACTGTGCCACAGGACCCTCCTGACAGGACCTAGGTCAAACCAACCAAGCTGTACCTAAATTGACCCGAGTTCAGAGACACAGATTGACGGTTGAGAGGCGGGACCAAAGAGCCAAAGCTCAACCCCCACAAGCACAACAAGGTGAGTATCCTCCCTTTCCTTCAACACATTCATACCACTCCCCTATCCTTCAGTCTATTAATTCACCTCGTCCCCATCCCTGCCAGACATGTGTGGGCGGGGCTCGTAGTCTCGCTGGTGACTTGTAGAGCGTGTAGAGCGACACGGAGCTCTTGAGAGCTCTGCAACGAGGCCTCACTCTATATCCAGGCTTCGAGCCCCGCCGTCCTTGCCATGAAAGACTTACCAGACTTACTTGGGAGCCGGTCGGCCGAGCGGACAGCACACTGGACTTATGATCCTGTGGTCCTGGGTTCAATCCCAGGCGCCGGCGAGAAACAATAGGCAGAGTTTCTTTCACCCTATGCCCCGGTTACCTAGCAGTAAAATAGGTATCTGGGTGTTAGTCAGCTGTCACGGGCTGCTTCCTGGGGGGTGGAGGCCTGGTCGAGGACCGGGCCGCGGGGACACTAAAAAGCCCCGAAATCATCTCAAGATAACCTCAAGATAACAGGATGAGAGCTACGCTCGTGGTGTCCCGTCTTCCCAGCACTCTGTCATATAACGCTTTGAAACTACTGACGGTCTTGGCCTCCACCACCTTCTCACCTAACTTGTTCCAACCGTCTACCACTCTGTTTGTGTGCGTGTGTGTGTGTGTGTGTGTGTGTGTGTGTGTGTGTGTGTGTGTGTGTGTGTGTGTGTGTGTGTGTGTGTGTGTGTGTACATGTAAATGCGACGCCGCAGTAATGGGATCTGCAGGTGCCATAACTCCACTAACAGCCCAACTGGACCACGTGTCCAACGACCCAACGTTTGTTCCCCTCAAACAAGCAAGACTCACCTGCAGTTGGGCCTCCAGCGCCTGTACTCGTTTCCAGGACCAGCGATACCTCCAGGAGCCTCCACCCAGATTCACGAAGCAGTTACGCAAGCACTTACGAACGTGTACACCTTTCCTCAATCTTTGACGGCTTTGGTTACATTTATTAAACAGTTTACAAGCATGAAAACTTGCCAATCAACTGTTCTCATTGTTATAAACAGCCTCTTGGTGGTTCGGCGCTCATTAACTGTTTAATAATTGTAAACAAAGCCGCCAAAGATTGAGAAAAGATGTACAGGTTCGTAAGTGCTTCCGTAACTGCTTCGTGAATCTGGCCCCCTCGACCCCACCGACGCTCTGATCCACCATTCTTCAAGCACACAAAGTCTCCAATTACGAAGTCTGTGCATCTTTCCCTCAATCGTGGAGGCATAATCTATTAAACACTTTATGCGCTAACAAGCGCGACAAGCCTGTTCATAAACAAATATAACCTTAACTGAGCAAAGATGTAGAGGCTTCGTAAGTATAGATCACACAGGTTCCAGCACCTTGTGATCTCCGCCTCCCTCCCAGCCCCCCCCCCCTACTGTGTTTACATACGAGGGCGGACTCAAGCCTCGCGCGGGAAATCGAACACATGACGCGGAATAAATTCACTATCTCCTTCCATCCCCTAACCCCCCCCACCCACCTGTCCCCTCAAACGCATGCACCTGGGTACGCATGAGGGCATCTGGGTACCCATGAGGGCACCTGGGGTACCCATGAGGGCATCTGGGTACCCATGAGGGCACCTGGGGTACCCATGAGGGCACCTGGGGTACCCATGAGGGCATCTGGGGTACCCATGAGGGCATCTGGGTACCCATGAGGGCACCTGGGGTACCCATGAGGGCACCTGGGGTACCCATGAGGGCATCTGGGTACCCATGAGGGCATCTGGGGTACCCATGAGGGCATCTGGGTACCCATGAGGGCACCTGGGGTACCCATGAGGGCATCTGGGTACCCATGAGGGCACCTGGGGTACCCATGAGGGCACCTGGGTACCCATGAGGGCACCTGGGGTACCCATGAGGGCATCTGGGTACGCATGAGGGCATCTGAGTACCCATGAGGGCACCTGGGTACACATAAGGGCACCTGGGGTACCCATAAGGGCACCTGGGGTACACATACGGGCACCTGGGTACCCATAAGGGCACCTGGGTACCCATAAGGGCACTTGGGTACACATAAGGGCACCTGGGGTACCCGTGAGGGCACCTGGGTACACATAAGGGCACCTGGGTACCCATAAGGGCACTTGGGTACCCATAAGGGCACCTGGGGTACCCATAAGGGCACCTGGGTACACATAAGGGCACCTGGGGTACCCATAAGGGCATCTGGGGTACCCATAAGGGCACCTGGGTACACATAAGGGCACCTGGGGTACCCATAAGGGCACCTGGGTACCCATGAGGGCACCTGGGGTACCCATAAGGGCACCTGGGTACACATAAGGGCACCTGGGGTACACATAAGGGCACCTGGGGTACACATGAGGGCACCTGGGTACCCATAAGGGCACTTGGGTACCCATAAGGGCACCTGGGGTACCCATAAGGGCACCTGGGGTACACATACGGGCACCTGGGTACCCATAAGGGCACCTGGGTACCCATAAGGGCACTTGGGTACCCATAAGGGCACCTGGGGTACCCATAAGGGCACCTGGGTACACATAAGGGCACCTGGGGTACCCATAAGGGCACCTGGGTACCCATGAGGGCACCTGGGGTACCCATAAGGGCACCTGGGTACACATAAGGGCACCTGGGGTACACATAAGGGCACCTGGGGTACACATGAGGGCACCTGGGTACCCATAAGGGCACCTGGGGTACCCATAAGGACACCTGGGTACACATAAGGGCACCTGGGGTACACATAAGGGCACCTGGGTACCCATAAGGGCACCTGGGTACCCATAAGGGCACCTGGGTACACATAAGGGCACCTGGGTACCCATAAGGGCACCTGGGTACCCATAAGGGCACCTGGGTACCCATAAGGGCACCTGGGGTACCCATAAGGGCACCTGGGGTACCCATAAGGGCACCTGGGGTACCCATAAGGGCATCTGGGTACCCATAAGGGCACCTGGGTACCCATAAGGGCACCTGGGGTACCCATAAGGGCACCTGGGGTACCCATAAGGGCACCTGGGGTACCCATAAGGGCAGCTGGGTACGTATTCCCCGAAAGTTTCTTATCCTGCGCAGTAGTCAAATATGCCAATATATATATTAATGCCTACTGTCGCCTATAGTGGGGTATTCTCCTCGATACGCGAGTACTGTCAGCCCCAACATACTGGCAGCCTGTCAGGCAGACAGCAACCACATGGACCTATTAGGGGGGGTCTGGGGGGGAGGGATGATAGGTCACCACACTGGATGACTGGCCGCTGGAAAAGCGGAGCCCAGGAGCTAATGCTTGCTCATACAAACTCCTTGAAACACAAGCAGATCAACATACAAGCCAGCATAGGGGACAACATACGGTCCAGCATACAAAGACTGTATGTTGGACACACGTATACACAACATACAAGGCAGGATATACCCCTGTATGAGGCTAGCAGAGTTACGGAATGAGCAGGTTAATCACCTAACGCATCTAATCACCCAAAAAACAACATAGTCATTAGATCCCCTCATTTCCCAATCCCCCCACCCCCATACACCCCCTCTACTGGTAGATTTATACTGGTAGATAGTATGCTGGTAGACCAGCATATCGTAAATGGAATAGCCTCAATAATTAATTAGAGACACAGCCGTTACCAAACGCAATATAGTTAACGGTTTCCACTCTCTCCTTGAGTACTTCCACTCACTGGACGTGGAAGAGGGGAGCCAAAGAGAGTGTGTATATAGAGTGAACTCTACTTACCCATATAGCTCTAAGCAGGTGACAGGAACAACACATTTTAGTGTGTGAGTGTGTCTTTTCACTCACACTTACACTCGCCAAGCACCCGGGTGAGTGTATGTGTACGCTATGCACTCGACAGAGGGCGGGGGCCACGAAGCTAGTGCAGTTTTTATAGACCATTAAATGTTCAGAGTACACACATATATATGCTAGGACCTGTGTGCAATATGTCGCATATCTCATTATCTCCACACACACACACACACACACACACACACACACACACACACACACACACACACACACACACACACACACACACACACACACACACACACACACACACAGTACAGCCAGTTACAAATTTAGTCAATGAGCAATGAATACATTGATTAAAACATGACTAAGTCGGATTCTGTTGCAGTTCACTACAGCTGAAAAGGCGGGGCCCAAGAGCAGACGCCCGGTACCGCATTATGTGAGTATACACCCAGTGGTTCCAAGAGCCAGGTGTGTGTATATATATATATATTATGCACAACACAATCCAATACACATGCAAGCACTAGAACAAAATACAAAGCTACTGTATTCATACCCTGAGAGTGTAGCGTTGCTACACTGCCTTATTTACACCCCAGATACACTCAATACACTGAGATACACTCGCTACACTATCCTACACACTGACACACACACTCGCCCTAACAACTGATCACTTAATTATTCTACACGGAAACAGTTTGGCAATAGTGTTTACTTTCACAGTCATTACACAATATGGCACCTGGCTACATGGCACTCCTTCCTCCCATACAACACCCCCCATGAGTGCCATCATATTCACTGCTCTTACTCAGGCACTATGGAACCCCCTCTTCACCGTACAATCACGAGTGCTACTCAGCTACGATGCCTGTTTACAATATGAGTGTCAAGTTCATTCACCATCACTTGGCACTGCGGCACTGGTGGTCCATACAGGCCACAGGACAACACTGTTCCACACATGAAGCCAGGTGTGTGCTGTCCTGTCACACCCCCCCCCCCACCCATTCCCTTCTCTAGCCACACCCCTCCCCTTTCACGCACGCCACACCCCCCTCCTCACTCACTCACGCCACACACACACACACACACCTGTGAGTAAAAGGACTTCCCTACCAGACAGTGTGGCGCTGATAGTAAGTGCTGCCACATCTCTTCTGTCAGTCTTACGGGCTATTCATGCCCGTGCCACGTCTTTCTTGGGTGGCTTAATCTTCCTGTGTCAACCCACCTTCTTAATCTTCCTCTCAACCCACCTTCTCTGACTTTTAGGTTGTCCTTATCCCACCTTGTGAATGCCTGCCCATAGTATCTTGCATGTTGGGATCATGTCCCCTATTTTTATCTTCTTCAGGGTTTGTGAAGTCTATATAGTTCCCCCTTAACCTATCCTAATAGTCTAGCCCCTCTTAGCTCTGGCATTATGTTGCAAACCTCTGCACTTTTGCAATTTGGGTTTTATGCTTCACAAGGTGTGGATTCCAGGCCGGTGCTGCATACACCAAGGGTGGTGATGATGGTGGTGATGGTGGTAGGGGGGGGGAGGGGGGAGGGGTCGCACCCCAACACCACCTGTGGCTGGCCAGCAAGGTGGTCCCCACACAGGTAATCAATCAATCACCTGAGCCGTCAAGGTGTGGAAGGGGGGGAGGGGAGGGGGGTGTGTGGCCCCACTCACGCTGCTACACCCACAACACCCCCACTTACACCCCCCCTTCCCCCCAGGCTAGTCCACCCCCACCCCTGTCGACACACTGATGTGATAAGGGGGAGGGATTAGATCCTGACTCACCCCTGGAGTTACTCACCGGTATATCTCCCCCCCTTCCCCTCCCCCCCCTTACTCACACCCTCCCTCCCCCCTTACTCACATCCTCCCTCCCCCCCTACTCACATCCTCCCTTTCTTGACACCAACCTGTCAATCCACACACACACCCTCTGGGTGGTCAATCCACCCACACCACACAATCCCCAATCACACAATCCACAGTGATTGGGGAACCACTCAAGCTTGATGCCAAGTTGATGCTCATGCAGCCCCCCTCCCCCGCCCCCCCCACACCGCCCCCAGTATGTTGCGAGGGATTTGGTGAAATATCTGCGCCATCCCCCCAATAATGCCACGAGTGTTGCAGGGTTTTGGGTGGCTGTGTGTGGTCTCTCTGAAACTTCCCAGCACTTTTGACAGTCGATGGCTCAGTGGTTACAGCACTGGAGTGCATCGAGACCCCTCATTGACCGGGGTTCGAATCCCTCAAGGGGTCAAGAGATTTCGAATGTAATACACACACATTCGAAATCTCTTGACCCCCTGAAGGATTCGAACCCGTTCAACGGGTTCGAAAAATTGAAAGATTTCGCGATGGTAGTAAATACATTGCAATAAAGTGAATCGTAAATCCTTAACTGGAGTATTTTTTTTCGCCGGTTGGAGCAGCAAGACTAAATAATCTTAACTTAACTATGTTCAAATTTACGGCGTCTTAACAAGCGCACGCAAACCTTACTGGGGCATCGCTAAGATTACCCGTGTGTGAACAGTCCACTCCGGGCTCACCATAGCCCGTGCTACTTGGAACTTTTTGTTCTAGGTAGCGAATCTTAATCCACAAAAACAATGATTATCTGTGACCACAAGACTGCACACATCTGCCCGTAGGGTTAGGGGACAGGTGTAGGGTTAGGGGACAGGTGTAGGGTTAGGGGACAGGTGTAGGGTTAGGGGATAGGTGTAGGGTTAGGGGACAGGTGTAGGGTTAGGGGACAGGTGTAGGGTTAGGGGACAGGTGTAGGGTTAGGGGACAGGTGTAGGGTTAGGGGACAGGTGTAGGGTTAGGAGACAGGTGTAGGGTTAGGGGGACGGGTGAAGGGTTAGGGGACAGGTGTAGGGTTAGGAGACAGGTGTAGTGTTAGGGGAACAGGTGTAGGGTTAGGGGAACAAGTGTAGGGTTAGGGGACAGGTGTAGGGTTAGGAGACAGGTGTAGGGTTAGGGGACAGGTGTAGGGTTAGGAGACAGGTGTAGGCTCACGGGACAGGTGTAGGGTTAGGGGACAGGTGTAGGGTTAGGAGACAGGTGTAGGCTCACGGGACAGGTGTAGGGTTAGGGGACAGGTGTAGGGTTAGGAGACAGGTGTAGGGTTAGGAGATAGGTGTAGGGTTAGGGGACAGGTGTAGGGTTAGGGGACAGGTGTAGGGTTAGGGGACAGGTGTA